>NW_015633151.1:2242233-2267275 GCF_001515625.1 Sinocyclocheilus rhinocerous
TTTTTCCCCCACATACGCACGACCGGAAGGAGCGGAAGCGGTCGACTGTGGCATAATAAAAGCTCCGCTGCTTTCGAGCCGTGTGTCACGCTCTTTCAGCAGCCTCGTTTCTCTTCGACAGCTTTCAGCCTCACCCACCCTGATTCTACTACGTTAATAAATCATTAGCTCATCCATGAACACGATTTCTGCCCGAGTTCTGTCGGATTGCATCGGCTGTGGGGATGAAGACTACTGCTCCCATGATTCCACACTCAGTCACGGGGCCTCTTTATTTATTTTGAATACGCGCCCTCTAGCGGCGAAAATTACATATTGTGCCTTTAATATATCAAAACATTGTTTATGCATTTGTAATTGCAGGTTAAATGCATTCATGTTCTGCACTAAACAGTAGTGTGTAAATGCATCTAAATGCCACTTCAGATGCAGCTTCTGTGTTTCCTCTGCATTGCAAAGATGAATTTTATTGATACTGATTTAATTTGCTTGGTAACAGCCCAAATGTCTTAATATTCTAATTCTCTGATTCAATGTAAGAATTTGACTCAAAAGATAATGCACACTTCTAGAAAAAAGGCTTTATAAAGGTAAAAATGCCAATAAAAGGTAAAAATCACTTTAAACTTATTGGAAAAGATTAATTTCTATCAGAGTGAACTGACCACCACACAGAATATGAAGAATATAAAGACCTTTAGGAGTCAGCTGTCCACGGTAGTCCTTAAGATACCAGCACAATAACACACTCAGCAAAATATCGTCTAATTATCGTTATCGATAAAATCCAAGAAAATATTGAGATATTATTTTTTGTCAATATCGCACACCCTTACGTACAGGATACTGCTCTGAAGTTCTGAAGACTGACAGCGGATTTGGTTCAGTTGATTCTGTTTCCATAGCAACTGCCTCCAGCTGCTGGCCACTGCTTTGGATGTGGAGATGCCTGAACTTCTGTGTTACCTGATAATGACATAATGATTATGAGTGATATATCCTGTTAAATGTTCTTAACTTAAATATACTTTATGAATAATAAATATAAAACCATAAATGGCAGGTGAATGACACTTACTGTTGGGCACAGTCGCGAGGACAGTTTGTGCAGATTCATGTTCTGAAACAAAAGCAAAGCAATTTGTACATTTGGCCAGAGGTTCTCTTAATGTAGTCAGGTTGACTCTATGCTCATATTAAAACTGTTAAACAAATAGCTGGTTATGCAAGTGTCTATCTATGGAGAGTGATATATTTCCTAAATTAAAGGAAATGTCTTTTTTATAATGTTAATCTCAGAGAGAGTGTCTGGGATCATGATGTCTGTCACCTTGCGAGAGATATGCTGGCTGAAAGCATGAAAGTGCACGCGGCTACAACATGATGCACAAAAAACGCCATAAGACAATAACTGACCTCTAGAAATAAAGTCGACAGATGCGAAGAAACCAACTTGTCAATCAAGAGTTACATGTAACGCGATAACCACGGATTGCTGGTTGATGTGAACGGTCGTACTGTCACGAGCCACGGCCCATGGAGGTCGCCATCATTGTTTCATAAGACGTCGGAAGGTACGTCATCACGTAAATGACGGAGACGTATGACCAAGTTTGTCAAGGTTTGGCTGGTAAGCGTCAGATATGAATTATGTGAATTAAATTAATACAGTATACGTAATATCTGTAATTACCATGATCTGTTAGCCTCTGATGGTTGATAACTATACCGTTATGCTTCCTCTTTCTCCATTGACGACCGTTCAAAAGTAACGTTAGCTGTGTATTCTGAGGAAATATATATTTTTGCATCTTTTACCCAGCGGGGTTGATTTAAACTAATATATTATTATTTTCTTTTTGTGCTATAGTGTGACAAAACTGTGTAAGTGCCTTTGTAAGCTTCGATATTTTTTTCTTTCTAAGTTAGACCCATTTTAAATTTAATTAAGTTACATAAAACTTATTACATATTTAAAACTACGATAATATATCAACAAAGATATAAATAAATAATTTCCAGCTTTGCCCTATTAAGTTGTTCGAAACGGAAATAGAAAGCCTTTATTGTGATTGTATACAACGAAATATGGAAAGATGCTCCTGTTGGTGTCAAAGATACAAACATATAGCAATTTACAAAGTTAAAAAAACATAAACAATTAAAAATAAAATAAAATAAAATAGTTGGAGTGCAAATGCTCCCCTGAGGTGCATTTCAATATTGCACTATTGACTGACAACAGTGTATAAAATAACGAAATAATTAGGTAAATATCACTTGTTTTTATATTTTCATTATGCAAGATTTACAATTAAGTTGTATTTTTGTCCATTTGTGCTTTAGTGTTGCAGTTTAGTGACCCTTTATTTAGTTAGGCTTATAGTTACCAGTAGGTGGCGTCAATTGACTGTCTTTTTGTGCATTATGAATGAATCATTGTTTCATTAATTCAACTGATTCATCCAGAAACACTGATTTATTCAGGAGGGAAACATTATGTGTTGCAAAACCTGTAAAGTGACTTTAGGAGTATTTTCAGAGCAAAGATGGCAGTCTCCAAATACAGCAGGTAAACAACTTCCACTGAAAATGTATCCACAAGAGTTAATTTTTTGTTCAGAAATCAATGAACCTCAACCAAAGAAATCAACCTATCATCACTTTTACTTTACTCTAAGTCGACGTTTGAAACAAAGTATATTACTGATCTGCTTTTTTGTTAATAGGAAAATGTAATATTTGTCAGAGCAAGTGTAACTCGAAACCCCATTTCCTCTCATTTCCAGCTCATTTCCTAATTTGCTCATGTATTTTGAATATATAAACTTTTCAAAAAGAAAAAAAAATCTGTCATTTTTAATATGCTTGTGATTCCATTTAATTTTATTTTTATGCTGTTACCTTATTTGTGTTTATTTGTTAAATGTCAATGAGAACTTTGTTTTGTATTTTTGGAACTCAATAAAATATAGGACTGAGATGAATGGGAATGCTAACACATGGCATTATCCAAGTATTGTAGACTCCCAAAGAGAGAAATGATAAATATAATTCACAACATGGTTGTAATCTAAATATAGCACCCTCTGTAAATCATCACGAAGTCTTTCCTCTGAAACATGAAATGCTTCCTACTCTGAGTTTCAGCTGAGACTCACCCAAACCTGGCTAATAATTAAGAATTTGTTGATACATAAAGTATAAATTGAACCTGCTATTGAGCTATGCTCTTCATTGAAAATCTATTTCAGATTTGGTAGATCATTGTTGTGTATTATGAATTTAATTCCTACCTCTTAGTCTAACATGTACATTACATAACTTGCATATATTTAAGATTATTTTACAGCTTGTCAGTATATAGCCTAGATATGAACTGTAGTGTTTTCACCATCACCTATAGGTCACTCGTAGTAAGCGCGCAGTTATGCCGTTTAATAGGCTATTATGTTCCATGTTGTAATACATAATACGTAATACAAGTAGCCTAAAGAAAAACAAAAAATAGGTGTTGTCAATAGATCGCATCAGTAATTTAAGAACCAAACGTCTATTCACGAGATTTCCAGATAGTGATGATTTGCGTGCATAATATTAAATCAAATGTCAATTATTGATAAATGACAAAATATTAACACCTCGTTAAATAATAACGTAGGCTATTATCTTTAAACCGAACGACGCAGGTTGGCCCACAATTCAATTACATCATTGCTCATCATTTCAAAGTCGGCCATCTCGGGTTAGATTATTCAATATCATTTTCTAACACACACATGCTAGATTGTAATGATTATCACTGCTTTGATCCTCTCTTTGATGGTGTCGATAAAACAGCATCCGCTAGGGTGATAAATGCGCGAGTCTGTTTACATTTCTCTTTTCTTGCGTTATTGGTGGGTAAATTTAGCTCAAGTTGCAGGCATCAGCTCAGTAACCGAACATACACAGCATGGTCATTCCTCTCCTCCGTCTCCCCTCATCGGTGAACTTGGGTTGTGGCTATTGGGTACACAATGTACGACCATGCTTTTGATGTAAAACAACTGCGCAAGAGACAGATAGAAACAGGGGGGCGAAGAGAAGAAGAAGGGGGGACGTGGGTATCGTGTGGTGTTGCACAATGTTCATCTTCATGGGTCCTTCGCTTCGCGCAATGGACACGCAACATCCCTCCATTTATCGTTTCAGCTCGTTGCGCACACTTGTAAATTAGCTGCTCCTTTTCTTGCGATACGTCCTCTCTTTGCAGCTCGGGTAAGTCATTTTTCATTTCGTGAAGCAGTTTGGAAATGCTTGTTGTTGTTTTTTCAGATCTCCGACGAGTTTTACAGCTAATTTTCGGAGTGTAGTAGGCTACTCCCGTTGCTTAATAAAAATGTAATTTGAAACGGGACATTCATCTGTTGGGCCCTAGCGCATGAATACGCAACGACACTTTTTATCGTAAACATAAGCGCGTGCGGTATCGCTTATACTATGTGAGCTATTCAAATAATAATACAAGTAAACATCTCAAAATATGCGATAATAGATCGGAAACCTGGGTCGCGGCCTCCCTATTCTATTTTTGACACTTTCCCCGACAACTTTATATAGATTCTGCCTTCGCGCTGTAGATAACAGGATCGTATTGACTTTTCACTGGAAACACTGTTTCTTCAAATTCTATTCTATCTATAGCGAGGGGAACTGTAACTTATTACATACTTGTTATGTCCCATCAATCAAGTCGTATTCACTCTGCATTGGCATGCTGTGCTTGTCTGCTCGAGCCAACTAAAGCATTATGGTCATGGACTCCTAATTATTCGCCCATATCTCTGTCATATTTTCATATAATGCTCTCGTTTTCTGCTATTTTTGGAGCACCCGGCTATATCTAGGTCACAGAGGAGCCTGTAGAATTGAAACAGCTTTATCCCTTTTGTATTTTCACATTTGTCAGATGGATTTGCGGGCAAATCACGGTCAATTCTCTTAGTTTGCCCAGAGAAGCCTTAAATCTTGTGAGGGAGAAAAGCTTTGATGAATGAAGGGTACTCAGTGATGTCATCTTGTTTTGCTACTTTAATGCACTTCAGACTACTGTAGCCTATGCTACTTTCACATTGCACCGATTAACAATATTTGACTGAATCTGCTTGACAAGTGAAACAGAGGAAGAGCTTAACAGGTCTGCTTAACTGACAAAAGCTGGTGTTAACCTGTGTATTGTTGTCTTGACATACATAAGAGGACAGAAGACCCCATTGGGTTGAACAGTATAAGATAACCGTTTGTAATGAGATAACATACACAAACTGAAACATAGTGAAACCTAATAACTTTCTGGAGACTCATTGCACTTGACGCTGAAGGGTTGGATTGAGAATACATTGGGTAAAGATCAATAAATCTGACACTGAAGACAGTTTGGGGAAAGGAAAATGCTAATTATTTCTCGATGATGGGAACAGTGATTTTCGTTTAGTAGATTTTCATGTGTATCAGCAACACCAAAACAGATTTTTAAGGAAGAGCATATTGTTTTGATTTACAGGGAAACAGTGAATTATTTAACCGCTTAGTGTGGTCTGCTTTGAAAATGCTTTAGAGATATATTTTAAAAGAGAGAGCTAATTATATACCGAAAGGAAAAATTATGAACAAAAGTAAATGAAATGGAAGGACAGGAAAAAGGCAGAGAATGGTGGGATAAAAACCTGCAGATGGAGGGAACATTGAAGCAGTACAAGAAAATGAATAATTATGGTAAAGGTTGAAAAGTAGGCTCATGTCCCAGGGAGAGAAAGACCCTCAAACGTCCTTCTCACTTTGCGTCTGAACTGTGCTACTAATAGCCACAGAGCTCCCTCTTCACACACACACATCATTGTACTTTGCTCTCTCTCCTCTCCTCGGGCCATTTTTCTTTTCAAGCGTTCCATTGGGATTGTTTTCTTAGCACCAAATCCTAAAGGAGGAGCTGAGAAGATTGCGCTCAGCAAGTGAAACGCTGCTGGATTTTGTCTTCTTTATAAGAATTAGCAAAGACTGAAAGAGCCTGCAGTGGGTGTTACTTTTACTAGCTAGAAACGCTCGCTAAAGCACTTCACAAAATGATTCAAGATGGGAGATCAGGGTGGGAAACTTTACCTTGGTTAGGCGAGATTGTACAAGTGGATAGAAAGTTTGATATTGGAAGTGCTTTGACAGAGTCCAGTCAACAACCCTCAGATGGCTCGGGCTACCGATGCTGGGCTTTATTAGCGTGTTCCTCCCTGCAGCCTGGAGGTCAGCCGCTGGATTTTATGGGTCCCCTGTGCAAGTTAAAGCACTGAGGTCATCTTGAGGAATCTTCCATAGAATGACCTCACTCCGTGTGGGAAAGCACCTGCCTTTCAGACAACTCAAAACAGAGTTTCAGCCAGCTTTTCCCAGTTGCTGGGGATTTTTATGTGGGTATGTCCCGAGGGAACTGGTCTATAGGAGATTAAGATGTATCATGCTCTTCATGTACCGTATCATTTAGGTTAAAAGATTTGTATTGTAGATTAAGAGTTAACTTGAAAGTAGACACTACCTGGCTAACCAAATTCTCTTCACAGTTACTGTAAAGTTTCCTTTAGAGTTTAAATTGTAATTGATTCTGTATATTAAAGAACTAAACTTTGTTAGATAAAGCTATCTGGATTTTTTTAAAGATGAAGTCTTCATCTTACGATGACGCATGAGACCATGCTGCCCTTCCATAACACCAAATTTGGAAATATTCTGAACTGTTCCGACAGGGCAACAAATGGAGAAGCCACAATCAAGCTGAAAATGTGCATATCTTCGGGGAGCCGAGAGATTATTGCATTTCGACTGAGTTAAAAGTAGTAACAAGACATTCCTCACTTCTACATTAAAAATAAAAGGTTTCCTCTTCAGGTTCCAGTTGAAAAGTATTGTCAAAGTTGTAGCAGTAGGTTAGTTGATGCATAAAATCTCATTTTTATTAACGGCATGGATTTAACAACTAGAACAGTCAGCCATTTCCTTTAAGATTATTAACATTTTCATGTATTATTTTCATGTAATCTAATGATTGACCATACATCAGTGGTTCTCAACCTTTTTGACTCCAAGGCCTCCAATTGTCCAAAACAATATTGGAATGCCAGAGACTCCTAGTTTCTGTAATTTAAATGGCAGAATTTAACAGTTTTAGTAGCCCTCAATATTCTTCAGGGTTTCTACTCTTTTTAACCAATGAATTTGTATGACTTTTCCAGTTTGTATTTTACAGGGTACAGATAAAAGGATAACCTAATCACAACTTCACCTGATAAAATATTTTAGAGCTTGGAATAATTAAAAAAATTTATATTCATAATAAAAATGCCCCTAGAGTTTTAAGATTTTATTCATTTATATGACATTTCCAGGTCTAGAAACGTCATGTATCCAGGATTTTCAAGACTGTGGCAACCCTGAATCTTCAAACAAAATAAAATGGGTTAAATTAAAATAAGAAAAACATTTTATCATATTTTAGTTGTTTTATCTGATTTTAATTCTTGTTTTGTCTTATTTTAAATAGTTTTAAGTCATCCTGCGGCCTCCTTAGAAGTTTGCTGAAGGCCCCTATAGTGGGCCCTGACCCCGGATGAGAACCTCCAAAGCTGTAGACTATAAAGCTGGTAACATCGTAAGATCTCTGACAGTAATGATAATTAAATAGATTTAGTGTCCTTTAGTCTCAGTTTTTTCTAAATCATAGTTTAATGCTAAATTTGCAAATATATATTTTATAGGACAGTACACATTTTTGTATTTGGATGCAATCAAACATAGCTGAAAGCATCTACAAATGCTGAACAGATTAATTCAAAATAATGCCTCTATTCATAAGTTCTTATTTTATTCTTTTTTAGTTTGGTAATCTTGCATCGTGACAAATGAATTTTGTTTTAAAGACTACAGGACGTCTACTTTCTAAAAGTATTTCATGTCAGCTACTCAATAACAGATTCCATTAGCATCTGAATCTGCATGTTCAGAGCCAGCTGCACATGCTTTGATAATCCATGCCTCTAAATTGAGCACTAAGTATTTGAACTAGTCAGTCACAGCAATAGCTCAGGTAACTGGACAGTTGAGTGTAAAGTTGCAGGCTTTTTGAGCAAGATAGGCTATGTGTTTTGATCTGGGTAAATGTTGAAATGTGTGGCATTTTCTGTTGTACTGTCTGCATATCTGATCTTCTCACCATGTGGTGATTTTTTTTCCTATGAAATTTTTTTAATGTTGTGTCATATTATGTGATACACTGTGAGTAAACTGTGACTAATGTTTTCTCTTTCCTGTTTTTTACTTTTTACAGCCCCTTCCATGGTACCAATACCTTATTCATTTCTCAAGTCAAGTGAGATGATAGAAGAGTATTAAATAAGACTGAAAAACATAACGTTACCTTTTCTCATAAGCTGAACATTAATTATTGACAAAACTTTGACCGTCAAAGTACTTCTACCATTCACGTCTGCTACTCTGAAAGTTCAAATGGATAAGAAAAGGCAAAAGACAAGACCTAGACTGGAGAAAGAAGAACAAAATGAGAGGACAGAAGACAGGAAGAGGATGAGAAAAACCAAAGGGGCTGAACCAGAAGCTTCCTCAAAGAGTATTACCAGTGAAGTTAAGCAGCAGCAGCAGCCTAGTCCGGGGGAGTTAACAGATACAAAGTCTGACCAGTCAGATGGAAATTTGAGAATGAAAATAGGGGTTGGAGCGAAACGGACAAAGAAGCCCCCAAAGAGCCTTGAGAACTTCATATGCAGGCCCACAATCAGAATCTCTCAGAGGCTTGCACATGGAGATGGTCATAGTTCATGTGGAGGTGAAGTCTCCAGTTCTGAGATCAGAGTAGCCAAGCAGTCACATCGTGAGATTCAGAAAAAAGATAGGAACGATTGCATTTCTCCAAAAGCATCCACAAGGCTGAGTGTCCCACTTCCCACTTCATCCAAAAAAGCTGACTCTACACCAGACATTACAGCCTCTACAAAGGTAAGACTTTATAAGTTATTTTCTTCATTGCTTTCATTGTTTGTTTCTTTATTTCTAGTTTAAAAATATAGTGGCAAATGATTGTTACTATTTCTGCCTGCATCTTGCCATTTTTAGCCACCAGTGGTTTAACATTTTTTTATCTATTTTTACATCCCTTCATTTTGTCACATGCTTTCTCAGTTTTTTTTTTTTTGCTCACTCAGATCTTATGTTCTCTTTGTTATTGTCATTCTCACTTATCTTTTTGTACACTGAAAAATATGTAGTTGGAAGTCCTTCATCTGCACTCTGTTATTCATTTTTGTCGGTTCTTATGACCAGCAAACAGTTACTGGAAAGACTAAAGCTTTGTTTTATTTTTGCTCAAATGTCCTGTACCATGAGATTCTTCTAAAATCCTTGGATCATAGTACCATGTAGTGGTTACACAAAAAGAATAATAAATAAAATAAAACAATAAAATAAAAACCTTATTTAATATTTACCATGACTCTTAGTGGCGTGTTATTTTAAAATGTTTGTGAAATTAAGTCCAAGCCTGTCAGAGCCATCATCTAATGAAGCCTGTCAGATTTCCTCAAATGTATAGCTACTCCAGACTGCCTTTGATTTAAAGGGTTAGTTCACCCAAAAATGAAAATTAGCCCATGAATTACTCACCCTCAAGCCATCCAAGGCATATATGACTTCCTTCTTTCAGATGAATCCAATCGGAGTTATATTAAAGGGGTCATATGACGTTGCTAAAAAGAACATTATTTTGTGTATTTGGTGTAATGCAATGTGTTTATGCGGTTTAAGGTTTAAAAAACACATTATTTTCCATATAATGTACATTATTGTTTCTCCTCTATGCCCCGCCTTTCTGAAACGCGTCGATTTTTACAAAGCTCATCGTTCTAAAAAAGCGAGGTGTGCTCTGATTGGCCAGCTATCCAGTGCGTTGTGATTGGCTGAATAACTCAAGCGTGAGACGGAAATGTTACACCCCTTACCATACTGTGATGCCCTGTCAGGCCGGAGCAAGTTAAATCATCATTAATGGCTAAATGTTTGTGCTTAAATTTGATTCATTTGTAAAGTGCACATAAAAAATGAACATTTAAAATTATCATTTATAATAAAAACGTTTTTGTAAGAAAAATATCCATATTCAAAACGTAATAATCAATTTAATCTAGCTTGCGCTCACTGTTGTGCACGGAAGCAGCTCTGGGCGGATGACATAGGACGTCGGTGTTGCACATGCGCCGCTCAGAAGTGACGAACGCAGAAGCGCAGGGGAGAGAAACAAAACAACGGTCACGAATTAGAAGTACAAAACAAAGATGTGTAAAGAAGAATGTCGGAGGATTTCGATATAAGCCAAGAGGAGACTGGTTTTCCTTTGCTAAAGTAAGGAAACTTTGCTTCCTTTGCTCCTGTAAACAAACGTTGGTTTTCACGAGACTCACAGGTGCATGCGCAACGCCGACATCTTACGCCATCCTCCCGGAGCTGCTTCCGTGTACAACTGTTGGCGCAAGCTAGATTAAAGTGATATTACGTTTTGAATATGGATATTTTTCTTACAAAAACGCATCGATTCGCTACAGGAGGCCTTTGTTCACCCCCCGGAGCGGTGTGAGGCACTTTTTATTATGGATGGATGTGTTTTATTTAACTTCTTTTGGACTGATGAACTACAACACCCTCTGACTGCCATTAAACAGCTTGAAAGATCAAAGTCAATTTTTAATATAACTCCTATTGGATTCATCTGAAAGAAGGAAGTCATATACGCCTAGGATGGCTTGAGGGTGAGTAAATAATGGGCTAATGTTCATTTTTGGGTGAACTATCCCTTTAATTTTACCGGATATCCTTGAGTGACCTCAATGACTGAATATCTTCAAACATTTCCTGATGAATTCTGGTCAGCACATGTCCTCTCTTCCAACAGGCTCCATCAAAGCATTTGAGGAAGACTGACTCAAAGTCATTATTAACATCAGATGGACCTTCGTATGCAGTTCAACCACAGACAGATAGCAAAGTACCACTTTCAGATAGAATAACGTCCTCTACCTTGCTGAAGCAGACATATTCACCTCCAGCTGCCCCTTCTCCACCTTCCTTATTACAACAGAACTCCAGTCCACCAGACAGCACCCAAGTTTTAAATGCTCAAAAAGAAAAGGGTGAATATCTCCTAACTGGAGAATCAATTACCTCCTCCCTCAGTTCACATGGTTCAAATGATATGAATGCTCAGACATCTCAGCAGTACTCTTCCAATATTGAAAATGACAGTGAAAGCACATCACTTCCAATATCATGTAGTGAGAATTTAGTAAAGCAAGCTCCCTGCCCTCCAAAAAAAACTAGAATCAGAGAAAGTAATGTTTACAAGGTTTTAAATGCAAAAGAGAAAGAAGATGGAGATTCTGCATGTTCCAAAAACATGAGTAACGCCATAACTAACAGTAGGAGTAAGGAAAAGGGTTTATTGCATCAGCAAAGTCCCTCTATCAAGACACCATTACTCCTTACTGCTTCAGATAAATCTGCCGAATCAGCAACTCCTGAGAACAGCACTTGTACGCCAGAGTTACTGGACAGCAGAGGAAGGAATAAGAAGTATACTGCAAGTGAAGTTATAGATGACACCAGAAAGATGACTGTGGAACCTGCTCAAGCTGTTGCTGTCCAGCCAAAAGATGGCAGCAGGGTGGGGCATATCATTGACAAGAATAAGAAAAGATCTAAGCATAGTGCAAACCAGGACGAAGATCTCCAGTGTTCCTCTCAACCCCCTGGGTGTGCAGATTCTCAGTTTAACAGTTCCGTTCCAAGTGATGAGCCACCTTCACATCCCAAACAAAACATCATGTCACAGAAGAAACAAAAAGCTGTTCAGATGACTAAGATGGAAAATCAGGGTGAGAAGCTGGAGCTGTTGAATACTGCTAATGTTAGTTCCACTGCCTGTAAAAAGATTCCACAAAAATCAAACCTTAAAATAATTCCTTCCATTAAGTCATCAAAGGCATTGTCAACACAGCAGGGTAAATCAAGACAAGTTGGACAACCTTCTAAATCTAAACAACTGCAAAATTCATCACCTAGATCAGAAACCTTTTCCTTTGAGCCCCCTCCTAAGAAAAGGGGTCGTCCAAAAATGGCCAGGTTGGAAGAGACTCCTCAGAAAAGTAAGTCTCAAAAGTCCTCTACTAAATTCCCCATACTTGAACATGCAAATGTCCCTGATCCAGAGAATGGCCTGAAACTCCCAAAGCCAGCTCCCAAAACAATAGGTCAACCCAAATGTTCCACCTCTGTCCAGAAAAAGAGATCTAAATCACTAGACTCAGCATCAGGGAAGAGGGGTGCTGTAGGAAAACTCAAACCCTCCTTGTCTAAAGCTAGAGATGCTCAGATCAGCCGCAAACGAAACAGGTTGATAATGAAGACAGTAATCACAAATATCAATAGGATGAGGGTGAAGAAGAAGGATAAGGTACTCACACAGTTCCTTTCAGGGCAAAGCCAAAGTAACAAATCAGATTTTGCTCAGAAAGACAATGAAGGTGATGCTGATTGTTCAGTTTCAGATGGAACACACTCTTTATCCTCACTTGTTACCTCTTTTGGGGGAAAACTTGGTCCACAAATTAATATCAGCAAACGTGGGACTATCTACATAGGAAAAAGGAGAGGTCGTAAACCTAAAGCTCAAAGAGAAACTTCTGATCAAGACTCTGAACAAGTTCTGGGTCAAAAGTCTCAGCAAGTCTTGACAGAGTCTTCTAATCAGTTGAACTCTTGGTCCACCTCTGGTGAACATAGTCATTCATTTGATGGCCAGTCTCCTTTGTGCAGTTCTCCCTATTCATTTAAACATCTTGAGTCCCCTTCGCCCACTCTTAGTTCTTTCCGAAGAAAGCTTCATCTTGGCAACCGTGAATATGATCAACATTATGCTCCAAAGGTAACCAGTTCCCAAAAGGTTAAAGCAATGCACGAAGAAAAATCAAAACCTCATTCCTCCTCGCAATCTGCACCACGCCCTTCAGCCACATCCCAGTTAGGCTCTGTAAGGATTCAAGACCGCAGAACTACACACCTTGGACGATCAGTATTGATGGAGAAAGAAAGACTCAAATACAAGTGCCATAGAAAAGGTCATAATTGCTTCAGCCATGATGAGATTAGGGGACATAAACACAAATGTAAGAAGAAGTATCTTCAACTCAGGGCTAAAAGGCAAGACCCAGCCTTCCTGGCAGAAATTGAGGAGTTAGTGGTCAGATTTAGTGAGATTCGTATTGTGCATCATATCTCATCACGAGGGTGTGGGGATGAAGCAAAATCTGGAAGGAAGAGTGGGAAAGGAAAAGCTCATCCTCACGTTCTTCAGTGTCTACCACAAAACCTTCATCATCCAACCATGTTTCAAATCAACTTCAGTGGTTACTACTCCCCTCAGTCAGAATTTTCTCGTGACTCTC
This sequence comes from Sinocyclocheilus rhinocerous, assembly GCF_001515625.1. Lineage (NCBI taxonomy): Eukaryota > Metazoa > Chordata > Actinopteri > Cypriniformes > Cyprinidae > Sinocyclocheilus > Sinocyclocheilus rhinocerous. The sequence goes on from NW_015633151.1 coordinate 2,255,766, forward strand.
TGCATTATGTTGGAATGGCAGATTTTAAGAGGAACAATGGGTGTCCCTCTCAACCAGGTGAACATATTGTCACACATTGCCCGGTAGTGCACAAACTTGGCTTTCCACTGTCAGGAGGCAGTTGTTACCATACACCATACAAAATGCCACTCTCTAACAATTCATTTGGTTTTGGACTTTATAGGGGATACCCTCCATCTGCAACTATATACCCTTCGTCGCCCTTTTTACCCTCTTATGTGCACCCCTACTCCAAAAATCCCATTTTAAGCCCATCAAAGTTCCATAAAAAGAAGCACAAGTTTCTGAGACGTGACTCTCTACTTTGTGGCGGGAAGCCACAGGGGACGTACGCTAATGTAACATCTCATTAAAAGCTCATCCTCACGTTCTTCAGTGTCTACCACAAAACCTTCATCATCCAACCATGTTTCAAATCAACTTCAGTGGTTACTACTCCCCTCAGTCAGAATTTTCTCGTGACTCTCTGCATTATGTTGGAATGGCAGATTTTAAGAGGAACAATGGGTGTCCCTCTCAACCAGGTGAACATATTGTCACACATTGCCCGGTAGTGCACAAACTTGGCTTTCCACTGTCAGGAGGCAGTTGTTACCATACACCATACAAAATGCCACTCTCTAACAATTCATTTGGTTTTGGACTTTATAGGGGATACCCTCCATCTGCAACTATATACCCTTCGTCGCCCTTTTTACCCTCTTATGTGCACCCCTACTCCAAAAATCCCATTTTAAGCCCATCAAAGTTCCATAAAAAGAAGCACAAGTTTCTGAGACGTGACTCTCTACTTTGTGGCGGGAAGCCACAGGGGACGTACGCTAATGTAACATCTCATTCCCCTAGTGACTGGTTCAGTAGAAATAGCTGGCAAAGAGAAGACAACAGAGAGCAGGCTAGAGATAAAAGGTTTGTGGATGATAGACTTGGAGAAAGAGAAGGAATAGAGGGTTTACTAGGGCAAAGTAAGCTCAGAAAAGACCATTTCAGAAGGGGTACGCCCTCAAATCCCCCCTGCTGTTCCTCAACACCCTCAAAACAAGCAGACAAACACAAAACTTCACCACTTTCTTGTATAGGACCTTCACATCTGAGACCGGTATCAAAAGTTAGGTGGGCAGAGCATCAGCAGCCATGGAGGTGGAGAGAGAGCACTCAGGTAGAGCCGGGGAACAGGGTTTTAAACCAAGGAGCTGGGTCGGGGTACCAGGAGGACGATGATGAAGGTGATGATGACTTACCATCACCTCCCCTAGTAGACAGAGCCATCCACCATCATTCTTTCCTGAGGAACCCCAATCTTGCTAGTAGCGCGTACAGTGGAATGACAGCTCAAAGGAGGATTGGTGAAGTTCAGTCTGCTTCAAGGAACTTAATGAGACCTGGAAGCTCATTGATGAACGATTGCTCAGCTGGAGGCATAAGAACATCAGGTGAGATGGCATGAGATTATTTTTTGTTTGCATGTAACAAACAACTGCCACTGCTCAGGTGACATTCTACAGAAGATATTATATTTAAAGGGTACAATCTAAAAGTAATTTTCAATGTTTGGCATTGAAAGGTTCATTTAACATTCAGTATCCTTTTGTTCCTATTAACTAGGTGAGAAAATGCTTGGAATGCTTGTACAAATAATTACAGACTTTAAACAGTGAAACAAGACTGTTTTATTACAGGATTGAGAGTCTATGGTCTTATTTATCTCCCACTGTTTTACTAGTTGGGTACCAAAATGGAGCTTGATTTTGCTCTGCATGTAATTGGCTACACAGATTTTCCTTGGCAGGGAATGTGCTAAGAAGTCCACTGAGAGGTATATGGTCTCTCTTGTGTGTAAATATTGTTACGCATTAGCTGTACGCATTATGTGGTATTCTGGCATCAATGTTGCTATCATTATGTTCTTGTTTTGTCTTATGTACTCTTAGATAGTTTTAGATGTAGTGATGTGTGAGGGAACTGCAAAACCTGTGTATGTATTTAATGTCTCTATGTATGTTATCGCATACTATCATGTAACTGTGGCTCACAGTAGCACCAGTGGAAAATGTGATTTATTGCCAAGTTGAATAGAATTTGATATTTGTTTATACCACAGATATTTGTATTTTGGCTCTTTGACATGAAACCAAGTGTGAATCAATGCTTAAGTCTTTTTCTCTGGAAACACACACCTTTAGAATCAAAATAAATGCATATTTGGCTAATTAGCATTCCTGAAAACATATGGTAAGAAATAAACACCAGCATGCAAGAACTTCTCACAGCAGGAAGACAGGGACATTTGGTGTTGCGTAGTGTGTGGTGTCTGCTTGTCTTTGTGCATGCAGCTTTTACTGTTTATTAAGTATACCTGCCCATCAGGGGCTCTTTCTCAGAGGAAGAGGCCGACACAAAAAAAATTGTTAGAGAAAGTAGCATTCATTTATCTAAAGCAACATTTTCCAACAGCCTTCAGAGTGCAACAGTCCTTGTTCACATCATTGAGGTGTTGTGAATGTGCAAAATACAGGCAAAATGTCCCATGAGGAAGCGATGCCTTCATGTCACTGTGATTGACTGATAACCTTGTCAATTGGATGATTCCTGCTTACCATTATCATTATCATGACTATGATTGGCTAATTACCCTGTTTATGCAATAGTGCCCACCTATCATGTTCACATCGTCTGGACTCAATGAGTCAAACTAATGCAAATCGATGAGCTAATTACAAAGTTAAAAGCTCATTTACTTAGACATCTCCACTTTCGGTCACATCCGAATCGAAGTTAACTTGAAATGATGGTTTGTGAGTAACAAGTATTATGTCACTGGTTGCTTGATGATAGTTCCTAAAGGAAATATGAATTGGGATCATGAATTTCCATAGTACTAAAAACCCAAACCCAGAGAGGGGTTTTCCTTCTCGTTTCAGAAGTCCATGCCACTCCTGTCTGTTAATTCTCAACAAATAAAAGATTTGTTTTTGCTGATTTCCTTAAGGAAATACCAGTTCTTGCAAGGAAGTAAAAGAATAGTGTTAACATTTCCATAAACATAATCTTAGATTTTAGGTTTAGGGAATGAAATGCCTCATTAGAACCACTTTGCTTTTGTTTAATTTCACTCACTAGTCTAGCACACAAAATCAACAAAGTTAACTTTGTGGATATAAATGCCTAAACAAGTACTACAGGGATTTCCATGTCTGTATAACTGAGCAGTAGTTCACACTAGTTCTTTTTCTGTCATGCTGACTCTGTATTTTCAGTTGGCATGGATTCAGCTTTTACATTTCAGTGAGGTATGAAAGTGCGTATTTATAAGTAAACACATGCTTTAATCTTAGTAGTTGACATTTGAGTATTTCTGTAAATGGGAACCACTAGGCCTGTCACGATAACAACCTTTGGTTGTGCGATATATTGCCCCAGAAATAATTGCGATAAGCGATATTATTGTCATTTTAAAGACCATTTTATGCCACTGAAAGACCATTTTAGGCCACTGAATATATAATCGTAATATAAAAGCAAAATAATGCAAGAAGGCCAACACACTTTCAAATGACAACAAACTTTGAATTCTTAAGAATATTTAGATCATGGAAATTAAGTATCAAAATATTAGATACCTTAAAAAACTTGAATAAGTAGTAAAGAAACAAAAAGTGCAAAAGTAACAAGTACAAAAAAAAGAAAAGTGCACTTTTATGGAGATTTTTCCATCTACAGATTTTTCCCGGACCTTCTTTTCTCTGTAAATGAAGGGTGCACACTATTGCTGAAAAACACAATCACTACTCAGCAGTCAGATGTCTGTATGCACAAAGGCACAGATCCCTAGACAAGGCCATATCTTCAGATTAAACTTTGTTTGTAGAAGCATTTTTTAAATGTGAACTAGCTGCGACAGGCCTAGGAACCACCCATATTTCTGCTATACATTTAACCATTATGAATTATATGCTTATTCTGTCATGTTCCTGCCAAAGAATTTCCATTTTAGACTCTGCCATAGACCTTCTGTCAGCCTGTGGCCAAAACGGTCTGTTTGATTTGGAACGGGTGAATGAGAAAAAGCAGACATTCAGCAGCGGTAAGGAAATGTGGTGATGCTAGTGGAAAGGACGAAATCTGAGCATGGAAATCTACAAGTGAAATGTGAAAAATGATGGACAGAAAGAATAGGGGAAAGGAAGGAATGTTTTTGTAAGTGAAAGCAAATATATGGCAATAACACGTTTTGTAATCAGAGCCAGATGTGCTCTAAAAATGCCACTCTTGTGTATTTACTCTGCCTAAAAATGTTATTAAAACTGAGTATATCTGATATATCAGACGTTAATGTGTCCTCACACTTCCATTTAGAGATGACGGACGTTTTTTGTAGTCTAGATTTGGCTGTCATCCAGAGACCAGAAACAGCTCCTTTGTAGATGCTTGTGGATACAACTACATAGGCCATTTTCTTTCTTTTTTTCTCCCTTGTCTTTTTTTTACTTTCTTTCTTCCTTCCTTTCTGTCTCTCAGAGAGTTTTTAGAGGAATAACAGGAATGTGATGTTAATTGTATTATACAGCCTTTATCCTCACTGCCTGTCCTTATATACTGTCAAATGTGAGATTTTATCACTCTAGTAAAGTCTGTTCAAGCACACACCCTGTCTTCATCTCACGATCTCTGTGCTGGGGACTCAGGGTATGTCTTGCTGTGGAATGCACTCCAGTTGAGCTCTGTGAAATTGATTTAGTGTTGTATCTAAACTAGCAGTACTGGTGGAGGAGAGTGGAATTTGCCGTAAAGGAGTGAATACTGGCAGTATAATTCCCACGGTCAGGATTACAGTAGTTACTTCTCAAAAACATCAACTCTTTCATGAGCAATAGTGCTGTCTCACAGGTTCTCCATGTTTTAGTATTGGTTTAGTTAGAACGACGCTTCATGATGATGACTTAGTTTTGCTCTTCTTCAGAAACAGGAAAGAAACTTTCCTTCCTTTCATTCCATCACTGTAATTGTCATTTGTACCAACAGTAATTGCAATCATTGTGGTATAATTGTAATTATAGTTCCTGTGTAGGCTGTGTTAAGACGGTGTCCAAGGTTGTTCAAACTTTCTTGCTTGGTATCGCAATGGAAATATCATTTTGCAGTGGGGATGTGGGCAGACCGGACAAAATCAGAACTTGATTGAACACTGGGGGGTGAATGCACTAAATTAGTGGCTCCCAAACTGTGGCTGTGCCCTATATGTGCCATAACCCAGAGCAGTAACACAATTAAAAAAGAAAGATATTCATTTTATTGAAATAGTTATTTGGTCCCACTTTATATTCGGTGGCCCTAACTACTATGTACTTACATTTAAATTAATCATTTGATACAATGCACTTATTGTGTACATACATGTTTTACATTGTGCTTATATTTAAAAAAAATACCTGCATGTAATTACATCTGTAATACATTTCTGTAATTACATTTATAGTTACACTGTTGACCCATCCCTTACACCTTAACCCACCCTTAAACCTACCCATAGCCCCAAACCTGTCTCTAATCTTACCCATATCCCACCTCAATAGCAGCAAGTGTTTTGCGATATAGTATGAACACAATAAGTGCATTGTACATATTTTTTGATGTAAGTACATAGTAGTTAAGGCCACCTAATATAAAGTGGGACCAGTTATTTTTCTGTTTTATATTTAATGTCTGATTACTTTAAAATTATATGAATTGTATATATGATATCTGTGAGTCCAAGTGGATGGAACCCTGAACTGTTAAAAACCATGCAAAACAAACACAACAGTAATCTATACGACCCCAGTTGTTGAATCAATATCTTCTGAATCGAAACGATAGGTGTGTGTGTGTGTGTGTGTGAGGCATACTAATATTTTAATTTTTTTTAATTATAAAGCATTGCTTCTAGCCAACTGTCATGTGAAACTCGTGTGAGAAGTGACGATTTACTTTACAATGTGTTGACATATACTGTGAACTCATAAATACATGTATGACAGTTGGCCAGAGAGTTGACAGTTTAAAAAGTTTAAAATATTAGTATTTCTCTCACATCCCCCGATTGTTTTAACAATCAGTCTAATTCTATGAGAATAGGAAAGTCCATACCATAGCTATAATGTTAATGAGACAGAAGAATGATATTGTTAGAATCACTTCGAAAGATGATGAATGATAAAAACATTGACAGCCACACAGAATGCACCCAACTGTAAAGAGTGCAAGCATTTAAAGTGAATGATGCTTAAGGAATAAAAAATAAACAGTGTTAACATTGGTTTGCGTAGATGCAAATACAGTTATCATCATAGTTATCTTTATAGTGTGCATGGGCCTTTAGTCACTTACCATCTATAATTCAGTTTGACCAGGCACATATTACTTTTTTTTTTTCCTGCACAGGAACCCCTTTCTATGTAAATGGCTCTCATTATAGATGTTATGTGCAAAATTCTGCCGGCTTTGAAGAGCCGAATCAGTGATGCTGTACAGTCCCTGTAAAATTTGCCAGATTGTAGTGTGCTGCACTCGGAACTTAGCACTCAAAACCAAGTCGAAATCCTAGGGAATTGCATCATGGAAGTTAAGTTCAGAACAGCTTTTTTGGTCATTTGGGTATTACCTGATTTGCATAATTCCTTTGGTGAAACTGGTTCTAAAACAACACAGACATTGTGTGCAAATTAAAGTCGCCATCAGTGGGTGCAACTCATCCTTTTCCCCCAGGTGATTGCTCACATCTTTACCTTTCTGTTTCAGAGAGCTTCCAGCCTGGCGGTTCACTCTTCTCTGAGCACTTCTCTGCCAGTCCCTCTCTTAATGAACGTCAAGAGAGAGGAGGAAGAGAGAAAAGACCCAACATCAGCAAAACACACTTTCAGAGCAACGATATCAGGCCTTTTTCCTCGTGTACCACCTCCAAAATCAGCCTTTCTCATTTAAATAATTCTAAAAATACGACGCCGAACAAACGTAAACTGAAACATGTCAAAAAGCCTCTCAAGAAAAAGACTCCCAGAGGTCAAGAGGTCACAGGAAGTGAGGTGAAGAGAAGAGGACGAGGTCGACCAAGAAAAACCCCTGCACCGTGCTTTTCTCCACTTTTACCTGCTACAACTTTACATCATGAAGCCACAGAGTCTCCTGCGAAACGTAAAAAGGGGGAAAGAGATGACTACACAGTACTCAATGCGATTGAGTCCATGGCTCAACATGAGAAAAAGAAAAGAAGGAAAGAAAGAGATGAAACGAGGAGCAGTGAAGCGCAGGTAGATGAAGTAGAAGACACAGGTCTGAGCCAAGAGCCCTCACAGTCGCACATCAACACATCCTCACCTTCCCAGGATCCATCAGTGTCTGTAAACAGCCAATCAGAGAAGAGGTCTGAAAAGAAATATGAGTGGGCGGGGCTTTACTCTGACGTGTATAAAAGCGAGAAGTGAGTGAGCTCTTATATATTTATAAACAAGTATTAAGAATATTTGTTTAAATGCAGCCTTTATTTAGAGAGCTCTCGACAAAGAGCTTGATAAATCCTCTGTCTGTTTGTTTACTCTGCACAGCCCCACGAGTCTGTCCTCTCCAGTACACACAGACTGCCTTGACTATGATTCTGAAGAACATGAGCATGGTCTACTTCCTGCACCTATACACGTAGGTGAGTTTGTGTATGTGTGTGTGTTTATTGGGGTTATTTGGAGGTCACTATAAAAGTTGAACTGAAAGGGGAACAAATCATTTTTGTCAGTCAATAATGAGCTGGAATTAAGTCCAAACTTGATTTATATTGATTAAAAGGAATCAAGTGTGACTCATGACTGTCATACAAGTGGTATTTGAAGTGGGAGGGGCATCTGGCAAACTCGTTATGATGTCATGGCGTGGCAATGACTTTGCTAATGAATAATAAGTAAAAATAATAATAAGTAAATTGAGCTGACATTTCTAGATAACTTTACATTCAGGTTACCTAATTATTAATGAGCTAAGCCTTCATGATAGTACGATTAATCTAAACAATTTAAAAACAAATTATGATTAAAAAACAAAAATGGAAATTATCAAATTTGTCAGTTTTCAACACTGGTACTTTAGTATCAAATCACTATAATAGAATGATTTCTGAAGGATCGTGTGACACTGGAGTAATGGCTACTGAACATTCGACTTTGCCATCACAGAAATGAATTACATTATAAAATATATTAAAAATATAAAACAGTTATTTTATACGGAGTGTCTATTTACACTACGTGCAAATAGCCCGCCTTGTTGGCAGAGGCTATTTACACTAACTCCGCCCACCAACGTGTGATTGAGACATTTGACAAATATTAAGTCCAGTGGCGTAGATAGTAAAGTGTGTGCTTTTTGATGTGATCGACCCGGGTTCGAATCTGCCTTTTGCTGAACTTTTTTTTCTCCCTTTTCAAATGTCATATCACATCGGAAAGGCATTTTCAAAAATAATGAAGGAAATAATCAAAAAGTTGAAAATAAAGCATCGGGTAGGGTTAGGGTAGGTGTAGGGAGGACTTTATTGTCCCAATAAGTGGCATCCATTTAATGATTAGAATTAAAATGATAATTTACACTCAATGCGTTATTATTGTGTACATTTTTATAATGTACAATACTGAGGTGTAGATTATTGCCACTATTTGCAATAAGTAGTATAAATAGCAGAAAATCCTGATATTTTAACATAGTGTAAATAGAATCTATAGCTATTTGCACTTAGTGTATATAGCATATTGATAAAAATGCTGCTATTTTCACTTAGTGTAAATAGCATCTATCGCTAAGAAAATATGCTAACATATAACACAACTAAGTGAAAATAGCAGCATTTTTATCAATATGCTATTTACACTTAGTGCAAATAGCCGCTGCCTTTTTTATGTTGTCATAATATTTCAAGGTCTTATTATTTTTACTGTATTTTTGATCAAATTAATACAGCCTTGGTGAGCATTAGAGACTTCTTTCAAAAACATTAAAAAAAAATCTTACAAACCCATCAACTTTTGAATTTGCAATCTTTCTATTTGCTAAGTTCAAGTGTGCAGATTTGTATGTCATAATTTATTGTGAACTTTAATTTTTACACCTCTCAGAACAGTTTAAAATAGAGGGAGCGATAAAGACTGTAGTGACTGAATTTCAATACATTCATAACTCATGTGTGTGTGACAGGAAAGTATCTGAGGCTGAAACGGATTGACTTTCAGTTGCCCTATGACATATATCGACTCTGTGCAAAGGAAAAGGTATTTTTAGATTACTTTAAAAAACATAAAGCATGAATGGTCTGTCATTATTTGTTGGCCCTCATGTCATTCCAAACCTTCATGTCTTTATTCTTCTATAGAAAAGGTGGAATTGTGTCAAACTTCCCTTTTCCTTAAATACACCTTAATTAGACAAAATCTACCTAAGTTATGATGTGCGATAACTTTGTCTAAATCTAAATTATTAGCTGAAAATCCTTCAATGTAGGTCTTGAATTTCATTCACTATCCTGCACATTCAAAAATGATCTGTCACAATTGGTAACAAGACATGTGAGAACAAATGATCATTGGGTCAAGGGTCATTGGTTGTTAAATGTTTTGAATGACAGTAGGATTAGTAAATGATGAAAATTTGAATTTTTAGTGAATTATCCCTTCAAATATTTCCATTCTATCACTGTCATACAATAATTGTGACAATCTCTGTTCCAATACAGCGTCCTAAAAAGTCACGAAAGACCCCACTAAAGATGGCCCCATCCAGTGAGTAGACTTACCTGCTAATTTGTGTAAGCTGGTGTGTGTGTATTTGCATGTGTTTGTTTGTGTATGTAAGGCCTAATCAACTCTGTGGAATAAACTATCAATTTCAGTCACACATTTAGTCTGTATGGATGCCCATATGTGCCACATAAGAAAAAAAAACATACTATGGTAAATTGTGATTGTCATAAAAAGGCAAAATCATGACATACTAAACCATAATTATGAGATACAAAGTTGAAATTATGAGATTAGAAGTCATTATTATGACATAAAAGTTATTAGCATTTTATCTCATAATTTTGGCGTAATATCTCATAAAGCTGACTTTTTTTCTCATAATTATTTTTTATGTCATCATGATTTTCCAAAGCATGTTTTTTCTTATGTGACACAAATGGGCTTCCATACGTCTGGAACACTGCAAACACAATTAATCAATACAAACTGTAAAACTCTTGAGCTGCCATTTGGCCAATCAAATTTGATTACTGGCACTGACTACTGTGTAATATTACATTTAAAATGGCTTTGTTCTCTGAAGTAAGTGTGTAGAAGCAGTTAATATTGTGTAAACATATTCTTCTTTGTCTCTTGCTCTGTCTCTTTGAGATGGATCTGTTGATGTAATGTCTCGCACTCAGACCGAAGACGGTTCCTGTAAACATCAGAAGCTCAGTGTGACTCATGACTGCGTTTCTGACAGCCTTAATAGGTAAATAAACACACACATACACGAGCACATTCACCATCTATTGCTGAATTTAAAGGGGTCCTATTATGCTTTTTTACTTTTTGAATGTTAGTCAGTGTGTAGTGTGTATGTTTGGGCATAAAAAAGATCTTCAAACTTACAAATCTCAAAGTCCACTCCAAAGGGAGATATTTCGTTTTTAAAAAAATCCCTTTTCAAGAACTACAACGAACGGCTCGTTTGGACTACAGCGTTTGTTTTCACTGTATTTCTGAAGGAAACCAACTGTCTAAAGAAAATTGGATGTCATTTTCATTTAATCTTGCATGTAATGTCTGATAAAGCAGTGTTTTTTGCAAGTAGATATAACTGCAGAACGGAGATCTCCAAAATGGGGCGTGAACTCGGGGTAGGTTTAGGGGTTAGCATTTTTTGTAGCTTAGTGTAGGAAATCTACACTTTAATTGACACAACCAATAAAATCTTTAAAATCAGCTGTGGGGCGGAGTTTGCACTGAAGGGGATTGGGGGAAAAAGTGCGCATGCGTGTCATGTGCCTGTCTGTCAATGGGAGGAAGCCACGCCCTATTTTGGAGCTCCCACCCCGTTTTGGAGTTCCCGCCCCCATTTGGAGATCTCCAGGCTGCAGTTATACCCTTCTCGTTTTTTGAGCGGAGCGCTGCTTTGTGTACAGCGTTACCGGGGAAACCTTGATCTCTACCACTCCAACAGCGCCTCCTTCTGGTAGAGAATGAGTTTGCATATATATGTCGCTTGGGAAACACTGGACTATGGTATAAATAAATTCAACTGTATAACAGTTTCACTGCAATGGCTGAAATTGATATGGCAATATTGACGCCATCCTTAAAGGCAGAGTAAGTGATTTCTGGTAGCCAATGTTGATATTTGAAATCACCAAAACAAACACGCCCCTACCCCAAAAGGGTCTTGCCCCTATTTTGATAGCTCCGCCCCACATATACGTACGCAACCCAGGC
>NW_015633151.1:2267529-2316025 GCF_001515625.1 Sinocyclocheilus rhinocerous
AATCTCGGAAGGCGGGCCTTCATCAAACCCGGAACTAATCGAGCCGTTTGTGCCAGGCTGGGGAGAAAGGTATTGTAATAATGTAAATTATGTCAAAAATAATGCGTTTTTCGAACCACCAAGCATGAGAGCATGTTCTAGTACACCCCCAAAACAAATTCAAGACATTGTAAAAGAGCGTAATAGGATCCCTTTAAAGTGGAGATGAATTCTCTCAGGCCCACTTGGTTTCAATTGTTCAGTCCGAACCACTGATTTTATCCTGTCCCATAACCTTTTTTTCCCTAACTTAGGAACGTCAGCCCTAGACCTAATACAGAAGAGATTGGAAAAGAAATTAGTGAAACAGACATTGAAAATAATCTTCCCAATCAACCGGACCCTCCCAAACAGCAGGTAAGAGGCATATCTAGATGCAACTTCACTTCTAATTCCATTACAACATGCCTGAAAGTGACTGCATCATTTAAAGCGCATGGGCAATTTGGTCACTTTGCGAATGACTTTATTTCCAGGAGAACGGCAATGATGCTGAAAATATCCCCTCCCCTCTCCTGATGATGCCCTTGTCTTGTGAGGAGAGGCAAGAACACACATAAACACAGACAATAGCATTTCTACCCATTGCTTATGCTCTTTATGTTTTCTGATCATTTTATGCTCTTCTTTTACTTATATATTCATACTTTTCATTGTCTTATATTTCTTAAGTTTGTACTTTGATTTGCTCTTATTCCCCTGATAGGAGCTTCGTCTTGGAACATGGCATTTTTCTGGTGAGAAACTATGAGAAAATGAGAGACAGACAGGCATTGCTCCTGAGGGAGGAGGTGACAGAGCGAGAGGAAGAAAACAAAGAAGATAGAGGGAACAGCCAGAAGGGGGATCAGAAAGGGGATCTCGAAGACACCAGCACTAAGTCAGGTCCAGCAGTGTGTATAGCTGTAAAATGTGTGTTTGTGTGTTGTCGCATTGTTCTTAGCTCTTAAGGGATAGATGACCTGAAAAAATATTTTTGTCAATATTTATGACCATTTTCAGGTTACTTTAACTCTTATTAATTGTGCAGGATGCTGTGCCTTTAAGACTCTTCACATCTGCAATGACATAATGTGCTTTGCTGCCATTTTTACTCACAAACTGCGGGTTTGTTGTCCAACATAGTTCCCTTGTGAAAAAGGAGTGTGCTTAATTGTATTGAGTGTGCACTTTAAAATTTTACTTTGAAGTACATTAACTCACTGTTTTAGTAATCTTTTGTTGTGCTTTAAAGAAGTACACTTATTTTGATGTGTTGACTGACATGAGGCACATTTGAAGTACTTGATTATAATTTTAACTGTAGTGTATATGATATTACAATTGTATATTCTTAAAATGTACTAAATTGCAACTTCATCATAACAAATGTGCGATTACAAATATATTTGATTACATGACATACAAGAATAGAAATTACATTAAAGTTATTTTAGTTTATCATATGCGTATTCATTCAGCAGTACACCTTAACCATATTTCAAAGACAGTAGAATTGTGAAATTACATATAAACGTACTTAAGTCTTATAAAAGTGGGTCAAAAAGCACTCTAAAGTTAAATTTAACACATGAAATACATTAAAACTATAATACATTTGGTTACACTTTATTTTAAGGTGTTCTTGTTACAGTGTAATTATACATTTAAGTACCGAGTAATATTATTTAACTACATGTACTTTCTTATATGGTTAGGGTTTAGTTAGGTTTACTTGCATGTAATTATGCATAATTTATTGTCATTATAATAGCAAATACACGTAACATTTGTAACAAGGACACCTTAAAATAAAGTGTTACCATACATTTTCATTCAATTGAAATTAACATGCAATTAAGTCTTAGAACATTGCATTCAGTTTGCACTTATTATAAAGTATATTCCTTTAAAGTATATTATTTCTGTAATAAGTAATCTTCGAGTAAAGAAGTGTACTTCTTTTTCACAAGGGTTCCCTTCATCTTTCAGTAACAGGTTCTGTGTGAAACATGCATTACATCAAGCAAATTTTGCTGAAATGTCCCACAAAAACGGTTAAGATCAGACTTCAGAGAACTTCTTAAAGTATTTAGAAGAGAAAAATAAGTATCCATCCATATTTTTTCCTTAATATGGGCCAGGTTTCTGAATACCAAATAGATAAAACTTGGCATCATGTCCATATGTCTAAGGTGTTTCCCTGCCTGTGGCCCTAGATGCTTGCCAACATCTTTGGAAAATGGATGGATGGCTGTTACATATTCAAGTTGCAACAGTACAAAACAACCCATTTTAGCTTAATTTTTAATTACTGATTTTTTTTGTTTTTATTCTGAATGTAGCATGATTTAATATTATACATTCTATGTTTTTGGCTGAAGTGTGTTTGTTTGTCGGCAAGGCTCACTTTAACCTACCCGTATGTACTATACTAGTGCTACCAAGGTACATTTACATTAAGTGGGACAGTCTGTTTATAGCACTTTTTGTGACCTGAGGCGGTTTTTTGATGAAGAACATAGCATCAGCTATTCCTCCTCCTCTCCTCTCCATCCTTCACGCTCAGCGGGCTGTAGCTCTGGAGCAGCTCCCAAAACCACCTCAGTTCTATTTCCACTCAGCATTAGTCAAAAGGGCAGAAGAGGACATGTGGTTAACGGCTAGCGCAAGCTACCGTGTCCCGTTGAGTTCATGGAAAAAGTGTATTTAAGTGCATTCCGGTTATTGCACTTAAAATAAAGATGACAGACTATGACGGACTTCAGATTACAGTTCTTTACTGAATGTGCATTGAATAGTCTGTGAATTGACGGCTGCACGTTTTTCAAATGTGGCGTGTATCATGTACTTGTAATAAGACAATATTCGGTGTGTGTAAGAGGATGTGTGTTCTGCACATTGCAGACCAGTGCCTGGCTCACTCGAGCCCACAGTCTGAAAACAGAGAGGGAGACGAGGAGGGGAGAAGTGTACAGAGCAAAGACCTCACGCAAACACTCCAGGGGATCTATGACGTCATTGTCAGTCACAAGGGTACGTCTGTTGATTTTATTAATAGAGACGTGTCACAAAAGGCTCAGTGTGAAGACCTGCACAGCTGATCACTCTTTCTGTCATTTGTGTTTTTTAGGGTCATCTGGACAAACCCTCGCCGCTCCTCTGCTGAACCTGTGCTCCAGAAAGAGGTTTGTGCGGATGTGTGCGCGCGCGTGTGTGTGTGTGTGCTTTTCCACTCACCAGTGTTGTTTGCTCAGTGGCTCTCCTGCTGTTCTTTTCACAGTCTCCAGATGATTAGAGATTCAGGGAACCTGGGAGTTAAAACCTCTTGCCACTGACAGCTACAGTAGATTGCAGAATGTTCTTAAAGTGATGATGTGGTGATGATTATAATTAGGAATATCTGTTGTCTGTATTTTCTATTATTTAAATTGATTAATTAATGTTAAAGGCAGGGTATGTGATTTTTCAAAAACACTTTAGAAAACTGATTCGGGCCGAATAACAAAACAAACTTGTAGCCAATCAGCAATAAGGGGCGTGTCTACTCGTGATGTGGAGGAGAGAGCTTTCAGTCAGTGGGACGGACATTAGCCGAGCCGAGCGACAGAAAGATAGAGATGGCGGATAAAAAAACAAAAGAGGAAAACGTCTGCGGAACGACAAGGCAAGAAGTAGGACCCGTGTAAATATCGGATCAGCTTTCCAGCGCCATCAACATTGGCTACCAGAAATCACTTACTCTGCCTTTAATAGCACAAATGTAATCAATGTATTTAAAGAATGAAAACTTTCCTTTATTAACACATTTCCTGTCTAACATACTTTAATGTTTTTTTTGTTTGTTTAGTAAATACGTGTATTTTACTGAAAATGTATTATTGTTAAAATTAATGATAATAGAAAATACAGATATACTTCAATGGATCATACAATATTTTGGACAGTACTTGTTATTTGGAACTTTAAAGTCAACTTATTACACAGCAGGAAGTTAACTGTTTTTATTCAATGCCTGCCTCTGATTGGGGTCAATCATGACTTAGAATTGTAGAGTGGCACCTGCCATGGCTAGTTAAATTTAGGAGGCCAATTACCTGGACACGCCCCTGTCTTAAAGGAATAGTTCACAAAAAAAATGAAATTTCAGTCATTTGCCAGTTGGTGCCACTAAACACACAGATGAACCATGATTTGCTCCTTGGTATTACTTGTCAGAGGCAGATGATACTAATTGTTTAAAAGTTTGGGGTCAATATGATTTTTAATGTTTTTGAAAGAAGTCTCTTATGCTGACCAAGGCTGCATTTATTTGATAGATTTAACGAAATGTAATGTATTCTTATGATGGCAAAGCTGAATTTTCAGTGGCCATTACTCCATTCTTCAGCAGTGTTGGAGGTAATGCATGACAAGTAAAGTGAGTTACGTAACTAATCAGATGAATTCTTTTCAAGTAACTAGTAAAGTAACGCATTACTTTTAAATTTACAACGAAAAATCTGAGTGACTTTTCCAAATAAGTAACGCAAGTTACTTTTTCTTATTTATTTACTGACCCATCTCCTGTCCCCGTGTTGAGAAAAACTGAGAGTGAGGTGCAGAAAAACTTCCTTCAGCCTGAAGCTTATTAATTTAACTTTTGGTGTAAAACAGCTTTTACAGTTACCAAAAATATAACTTTTAGGCTTTTGTTATTAAAAATACATAAGCAAACACAGCCCAGGTGACAAAAAGTAATGCAAAAATAACACAATGCCTTACTTTCCATAAAGAGTAAGTAACACAGTTACGCCGTTACATTGTAATGCGTTACTTTTAAAAGTAACTTTCCCCAACACTCTTCTTCAGTGTCACATGATCCTCCAGAAATCATTCTAATACCACAATTTGGTGCTCAAGAAGCATTTATTATTCACAATGTTGAAGACAGTTGGCCTACCTAATATTTTTGTGGAAACCATCATCCATTTTTTTTTCAAGATTCCATGAAGAATAGAAAGCTCAAAATAACAATTTATTTGAAATAAAAATTACTGTCACTTTTGATCAATTTAATGCTTCCTTGCTGCATAAAAGGATAAAAAAAATCTTTCTGACCCTACATTTTGGAATGGTAGATTATGTATAATATGGAGGTAGGGGATGTTCACAGAGTATTTTATTGGACAAAAATTTGTATTGTATGGTGCCCGCGAGGTGACATGGTCGGTTCACTTAGTGAATACGACATAATAACTTGTGGGAACGTGACAATATGTTGTGGCCACGAGATATTAATTTGAGGGAACGTCATATTAACTCGTGGAAACGTGATGTTATGTCGTGGCCACGAGTTCATTTTGTCGAGGACTTCTTATGTTGAGGGAACGACATATTTTTCACGTGGCCACGAGTTTACTGCGTAACCAAACCTGCGTGACCATAGCAACCCGGGATTATCAAAAATTTATAAAACATTTTTATTAACATTAAACATTTAATATTTGTATATTATTATTATTACATTAACTTATTAGGGCTATATTTTTATATTTATTGTTATATATGCTTATTTCCCCTTTCAATTTGTGTATCGCTTTACCTAGTTAACGTTTTGTATAATTATGCTAGCATTTGCTAGCCTACCATATATTTTGCAAATAAACGCCTGACAATTATGCCAATAAAGTTTTGACTTTATGATTGTATTTATGCCCATGTGTGATAATGAGCGTGTTGTGTTTTTATTTTCAATTCCTCAATGAAACACTTTAGTAGGCCTATTTATAATTATGGTCTATTAATTAGCCGAAATAAACTAAAATATGTTCAATTTAAACTGCATTCCAGCAAAAATTCCAGTCAGCATAATCAAAGCTTTATTGGCATGTTGAGCATTTACAGTAGGCTATTTACAAAAGTATTCAGAACGTTAAGTAAAGAGATCGAAATGAAGGGGAAAAAATGAATATAAACAAATATAAAAATATAACCAATAATAATATTTGGAACAACACGAGGGTGAGTAATTAATGACAGAATCTTCATTTTTGGGTGAACTAACCCTTTAATGAGTCCATCTCTGATAATCCCGGGTTGCTATGGTCATGCAGGTTTGTTTACCCATTAAACTCCGTGGCCACGAGAAAAATATGTCGTTCCCTCAACATAAGAAGTCGTGGCCACGAGAAATGGATGTAAGGATCCATAAGGATGTCGTTACCTCGACAAAATGATCTCGTGGCCACGACATAATATCACGTTCCCTCTAGTTAATATGACGTTCCCTCAAATGTATATCTCGTGGCCACGACATATTATCACGTTCCCACAAGTTATTATGATGTTCCCTCAACATAAGAAGTCGTGGCCACGACATATTATCATGTTCCCACGAGTTATTATCTCGTGGCCACGACAAAACTAAGTGAACCGACCATGTCAGCTCGCAGGCACCGTAGTATTGTACAAGATAAGTCACCAACATTTTAGTCAGTACACTAGAATATAGATGCCTCAAAGCTACTAGACATGGATTAAAATCACAAAACTTTTTTATATTTGTTGGGGGAAAGACAATGAATTGTCTGTTTTCTCTTCCAGATCAGGCTCGGCTCCTGTCGATCTCAGTACGCTGCTGAGGCAGCTCCTCTCAGGCCACTATGAGAGTCTGGACAGCTTTCATTCAGACATGCTGAAGGTGTTCCACTGCGCCGAGGTCAGTTTCACAGAGGGTTCATGGACTCACACTGTTTGATGTTGTTCTGCACCTGTCATGAGCTTTTGAGCTGTCTGGGTCATACCTCAGACTGACCATCAAACAATATTCACAAAAGAATGGAATAGATTTTTTTTATTGCGGCACATCCAGAGTATTTCCCTGTAATGTTACCATAGAACAGCACCCTGAATTTATTACAGAGACGGTCCCTCTGGAGCAGCCTGAGGTTCAGTGTCTTGCTCGAGGGCACAATGGTAATGTCCCATGTCTCACTTCTTGAGGAGATCAAACCTTTCAGAGCCCAAATATAATATCTGCCTCAGCAAAATGTATAAAAATGCACTGTTAATATTTTATGCTTATCATATATATTTTATCTCTTATCAGAAATACTATGGTTGTGAGTCGTCGGTGGGTCGTAACGTGAGGCAGCTGAGGGAAGTGTACCACAGTGCTCATCAGGAGGCCTTAACTCAGAACGGCAGTTTCCTGTGAGTGACAGAAAACCACATCAGCGACCTCTATCAGGGTGTTGCTGTGACCAAACCCAGAGGCATGATGCTCTCCGATACCAAAGACCTGCTGTATGTTGCACTCACAGATGCACTGCACAGGTAAAAGGTTTGCCATTTATACACAACTGTGCCGTGAAAAAGTGAATACATTTAGAAAAATCAATTCAGTTATAAACATCACTGTTAGGGATGCACAATATGTTGGTACCTTATTGTTGATTACTTGATATTAGAGTTGAAGTAACAGTCATATCAGATATATGGTCCATTAGTGTATATTTAATTGTGCATGCTCATTTTCTGTATTTTTACTTTTAGATTACATTTGTTGTCATTTAATGTTCAATTATACTTGATTTTTAAAAACACTTATAATTTAATAACACTAAATGAATATAGTTTTTTATGCTGTACATTATTTTGTTATACCTAAACTCACTTGTAGCATTTAAAACAATTAATTCTAGTTCTTAATATGTTATTTTACTTTGTAATTATAAAAACAAAACACTATCGTTTATTTAGATTCAAATAGTATAGAATTTTAATGATAGCCATTTATCTGTTATTATTATTTATTTTTAAATATTGTATTTTTAATGAATTTACAAGTATAAAAATAAAGCATTATCTTTGAATTTATTTGGATTTAAATAATAGTATAGAATTTTAATGTAAGCCATTTATCAGTTATTGGTTACTTTCCATTAGCCATGAATTCATTTTTAATCTTTTATTTAGAATTAATTTAGAATTATAAAAAAACACATTATTTTTCATTTATTTAGATTTAAATAGTATTGAATTTTCATGTTAGCAATTATTGACCATAACATGAAAATAATTATTGGATTATCATATTGACCAGAATTTAATTATCAGCATATGTTTCAATTATATTACATTATATTACATTATATTTAAATCAACTATATACCATTACTGCAATAAATCATTTTTAATCAATATTTTTAAAGACTTAATTAGTCTTATATTCCAGTAAAAATATCTAAACATTCCTAAAACAAGACATATTTACAAGAAAAATTGAATAAATAAATTAAGGCTTGTTTTCAAAGTATATTTTTTTTTAATTGGCTTTCCTATTGGCCTTTATTTTCTTTCTTTCTTATTTTAATCATGAACCTCACTAACTTTGTTAGCATCAGTGGAATCTTTCCTTTGTTCATTCAAGGCTAACCAAAGCATTTGCTTTTGGAAATGTAATGCAAGCCAGTAGTTTCCGAGTGTAAAGCACAAACTGTAAAAGCTTTAAGGCCTTTGCATGGATCAAAGACTATTATTTCTCTGCACTACAAGTGTTCTTTATTATTATGTGCTGGTAAGGTGCTCTCACTTTTACTATTTCTCCTCTTCTTTGTCCTCTGTAGGTTAAGACAGCACTCCTGGAAATGCCATTTGTGAGCATGGACACGGCTGATGCTTGACAACATGATTAGTTGAAAGCAGCTCAGCCTTTCTTTCTCTCAGGGAAAAGAAAGTCAAGTGAGGGAACATGAGATATAATGCCGGGTTCAGACTACACAATATTTTTGTCGGTCACGACAGTCACTGTGTCAGATTACACGATCATCTCTCTTTCGTTTTGCCATGTTTGAAACCTGTGTATGAAAGAGCTTCTGTGCTGCTATTGGTCAACGTCACCAATGTGACAGAACTCGTCGTGGACGACGGAAAAAAAATTAAACATGCTAGTCTTTCTGTCGTGATGTTGTGAAGCATCGCAGACGCGGAATCAGTTGTCGTCCGCTATGACACACTACACGAGCTGAAACGATGGAATCTTGCTTGCTGACGCCCATTGTCGTTCACGAATCCCCACGACACCCTACTTTCAAGCAAATCGTGGCAAAATCGGGCTAAAATCGTGTAGTCTGAACCGGACATAACACAAATCAACATCTGAGACTCCAGATGATTTTATATACCCGAACAACATGCATTTCTTTTATTTTGAGATGTAACACTGAACATGTTGAATGGGATGCCATGCGAACAGGACAGGACAGGTTCTGTTTCGATTTGAAGGAATGAACATCCACAGACTGTTTTAAATTATTCAACACACTACATCAGCATACCTACAAGAAAATGGACTTCACTACTCTTAAAGAGGCTTCGCTGACTGAACAGTATTGAGTGGTGTGAACAGAATTGTGGTCTACAGCCTTTTTAGTGTTTTGTGTTGAAGGTTATACCTATAAAGTAAGCAATAATGCATGAAAGGTTCAATAACACAGCCTTAATGTAAGCAAATGTGTGTTTATAATCATTTTAGACCAGTCATTTTTATTTTAAAGGGAATTTACTACCACTATGTCGAGAGCTGTCTTGTGCTAGTGATGTTTTGTAATACATTGATTTGAAGCAGTAATCTT
Organism: Sinocyclocheilus rhinocerous; assembly: GCF_001515625.1. Classification (NCBI taxonomy): domain Eukaryota; kingdom Metazoa; phylum Chordata; class Actinopteri; order Cypriniformes; family Cyprinidae; genus Sinocyclocheilus; species Sinocyclocheilus rhinocerous. The sequence goes on from NW_015633151.1 coordinate 2,277,165, forward strand.
TATAGCTTTGAGACTCGGAAATATTGTATACGTTGTACAGTATATTGTAAATAATGTATATTTAGCAAAATTATGTTTTAGTATGGTTCAAGGAACTCTATTTACAGTCTTAAATTGTTGTGGGAATTCATCTGTTTTCCATTGATTCTTTAATAATATTTTTATAGATAGTTTTTAAGGTGTCTCGATGCATGTGTAATTTTAAACAGCACATTTAATGTCTGTAAAACATCAGATTTTCATAGTCTTCTTTATGCATGGCATACTTTATGTTGCTTAATAATGTATAATAGCTGTGTATACATATGCAACAAATTATATGTCTATGCTGAACTAAGAAATTCATCGTTGGAAGCTTATTAAAAAGCAGAATAAATGAATTAACCCAGCTACATTAGTTCACTCATAAAAGTAAGTCGATACTTGGACCATTGTGCTTTTTAGATTTAATAGGTTTTATTGTTTATAGATAATAGTGCTTGAAGAAAGTTGTAACAAATTATTCGTGGTAAGACAAAGACACAAATAGACCCACAGGAAGAGCTGCAGATCTATTTTTATCTTTTAATCTGTCCATAAAATTATTAGTGCTTCATAAGCCAAATGTTCATTACTTTAGCTTTGTCTATATACAATTAAATGTGTGTCAGTGGACCTACATTAGGTTATTGCATCATATGAATCATTAAATATTATCTCTCTTTGCGGCCTTTGCACATTATGCTCAAACTGTATTCAAGCCAAAAGCAGGTCACAATGTCAAAATGTTTAACTGTAAAGTCCTCCTGTGTATATGGAAAATTGTAGATAAGTTTCTTTCCAGGTCTCTTTTTACATAGTGGACTTGATTTCATCACTCTTGTTATATAACAAGGTGATAAGAATAGATTCTGGTGTGACTGTCATATATATTCTGCACAAACAAGACTGCAAGAGAAATAATTGTGTCCGAAATACTGAAATTTATAGATTGTGTACCTACCTATAGCTTATATTAGTTATTACTTCATCTGATAGCTGACAGGATTGTTGTTAGAAGGGAATATGGCACTCTCTAGTGGTAATAATAGCCTACAAACACTAAGATACTAATATAGATGCAGATCTGAATGTGCAACAGTGAGTTCACTGAACATTTTGACTCAAAATCAAACGTTAAAATAACTTTATTGAATGAAAAGACCTGTAAAAAATAGTTTTTTTTTTTGTTATGGTATGACATTTGTGCAGTGGCATCCTGGTTAGTAGTTTCGTATTCCTTGTTTTCCTAAACATACAAAATGGCTAACAGATTTTCTTTCAAAGTTAAGCTTCGTCTACCAAGAAGCCAGCAGGCTCAGTGAAGAGCATACTTGAGATGAAATACAATTGACGACAAAGAAGAAAAATCCAGGTAAATATCACAACGTGTGATAATATTTGCCATATACAATATTTTCATCATTATAATGTAATTTACTCTGAGACGGCAAAGCTGTATTTTCAGTAGCTATAGTCTTCAGTGTCACACATGATCGCTCAGAAATAATTTTAATATACCGTTATGATGCTCAATTATACTTAATAATAATGGTTCTTAGGCTATTCTCAATGTTAAAAACATTGGCTATTATCAATGTTGAAACAAACTTTTATTTATTTTTTATGATTTTTAATTAATAGAAAGCTTAATCGACAGCATTTTTTTTTACAAAATAGAAATATTTTGTAACATTATATAAATGCCTTCACTGAGACTTTTGATCAATTTAATGCATTCTTGCTAAATAAATAATTTTAAAAAAAAGTATTTAATTAAAACAAAAACATGGTAGTGCATGACGGTTTACACAAATTATTAGGCAACAAAAACTTTTTTCAATGTTCATGAAGGATCACGTGACTCTGAAGACTGGAGTAATGGCTGTTTTATAGATTATGGGATTTTACATCGATACATTTTCCCTGGGAGTGGAGGTGAATTACACTTGCATAATAGCTACATCTAGTGGACTCAGATAAAAAATATTCTCATATTCACCTTGGTGGGGATAGGAGGAAAACTGTTGTATGGAGGAAATCTATATGTCGTTGCTCAGCAATTAAATTGTTCTGGGATATGTGGTAAACATATTCACCATTGTTTCTGATAAATCACTATAGTACGTGCTAAAGTTATTAATACTGTTGTCACGAATCCGGTCCGTGGCCTTCCGGCCGATTGCCACCAGAGGTCGCTCTCCCATTACATTGACTCTCACACCACACAGACTGTTACACATCACCCTGGACTGCATTTCCCATCATCCATTGCACTGATTACACACACACAGCTGCTTCCAATGAGACACGCTTTATAAGCCATGGACTTCCTCTCTCTCACTGCCGAATAGTGATGGGAAACCGAGGCTTTCTGAACCGTTTGGGGCTTTCATCATATTGTGCCGAAAAACGGTTCATTACTCGAAGCTTTTTAACACAGTGCGCATTAGCGACATCTGGTGGTCAGACACGGTTTCTCCAGCCTATCTAACGAAACATTGCGCAGCAGAGGATGGGTTGAAAAAGTTTTTAATCTGTGCCAACTCATGTCATGTGTAGTCCGGTCAACAGATTCACATATTGATTAATAATTTAAAATATACAAGTGTGTGATTATAATTAATAAATGACCAGTTTCTGTCTGGTGTTGAGGTTATTCTAAACTATTCTACTGAATCCCAAATAAGTGTGTACACAACCAAGTCAATGTAAAGTCAAACACAAGAGTCATGCGAATTGCCGATTTTTTTCAAACCAGCTGTCCCGACCTTCCGATACCAAATGACGTTCGAAGCGTCAAACGTCATCAGTCACGTGGTATTGTCATTTCGATACAAGCATCGGCAGTGTGTGATACAATAGTGCTTTGAAAACTGCGTCGGAGCATCGGAGCCTTGGTATCAATCGTCCCATCACTACTGCCGAGTATTGTTTAGCGTATATCACTCTTCTAGCAATAGCTACATTACGGAGCCATTCCAAGTTTCCGTTTCTTGTTCCAGTCAAAGTCTAGTCATTTCGTGTTGCCTTGTTGTCTGTTTCCTGATCTTCTGCCTGTGTATCTTGGATTAACCCTTTGCCTGCTGTTTCGGACTGTGTTTGCACCTTGCCTGGACTATTGCTTGTGTTATTGGATAACCCCTCGTGTCAAGCCCTCTGGATATTGTTCGCCTATTGTAGACCCACGCTTGCCCTAGGAATACTCTTTGTCTTGCCTGAAATATACCTGTTTGCCACTGTTTGACCCATGCCTGTTATGACCACGTCTCTGTTTAATATAAGCCTGCAAATGGATCCGCACGTCTCTCGTCTCGTCGCTTCCGTTACAACTGTAGACTGTAATACTGTTTTATATAATTAATAAATATGTTCGTAATTCAGACACTAAGAAAGATAAGAATCTTTGTAATTTTAACTCTTTTTTTGTGCTAAATAAATTGTGTATAATTATTCCTGTGTATTGTCATTTACTTTATCATGTTTGACCGTATACACATGCTATCTTTTATCATGTGCTAATCATGATACAGCAGTGAAGGGCCTGGACTGGGCCACCGCTGGCCAAATGGGTGCCCTAAGCAGAATAGTATTGTTGTGCCCCCTCCATCAAAAAAAAAAAAAAAAAAACTACTATAAGGGGCCAAAATAGAACATTAATCAAATATAAAAGTAAATAAATCAATTGTATTATTTATAAATTACAACTGTAGCTCTAGAGTCTAGACAGTTACCTATGGCTATGATTTTAGTTGTCTGATTGATTTTATGGTCTCAAGAATTCAGAAATCAAACAAAGTAAAATAAAGCAGTTTTACTACAATAAAACCATGGTCAATTTTGGTAAGGGTTGTGATGTCCACATGTTTTTGTTGAAGAAATTAAAGAGGCTGTAGCATTTCTATCGCAAAAAGGTGGCCAAAATAAAAAATTAAGTGGATATTTGAATTAAATGTCTGGTCAATATTAAACAAGGATTTGATCAAGTGTAACAACAGCAATTATCAGGCATTTGTATTAACGTAAATTGTTGTATTGTGTATTTTAACAGTGTTATAATGAAACCATATTTAAACCATATACCATATTGCCTCGTAGTTTTTATATAACACATTTTAAGTCATGGAAATTAGAATATTAAGTCAGATGAGTTGTTGGTGGTGGTGAAATTATTACCGACATTAAAACACGTCAACAGAAAAAACGTTTGACAGGATTATGAACGTAGTTACCTGAAAGTGAAGCACGGGCTTCATCTCGGGCTTTTTTCTTTTTCTTTTCTCTGCTCCGGACTGCGCTGATGTCTTTTCCTTGATATAGTCTAGTTGTCCATTAATTATGATGATCATTTGTATTCAGCCGCAAACATGAGGTGAGAGCGAGCGCGGGCGCGGACGCAGATGCGGGAATGGCGCATCACGTGTGCTTATAACTACTGCCTAGCCTACTGCGTTCATCATAAAAAGCATTTTTTGTAATTATATATATATATAATATATATATGTTCATGTTTAGATTTTTATTTATGTATATGTATATGTTAATATTAATATAGAACGCACTTTTTTTTTTTTTGAGCAACTGGTATGGTGCCCCCTGGGAGTTGGTGCCCTACGCAAACTGCACTCTGCGTATAGGGAGCGGCGATACTGGGCCTGGATATACAGTAACTGGACCTCTGCTGTAGCACAAATATAGAGTTATTTGTGATATCTGATAGTAGCTGATTTTACATGGTTTCCAGCTGAACCAGACTGGTGATTTATGGTCTTTAGCTGATTGCTGATGTAAGCGTTTGAAGGATCAGCTGGACTGCCAACTGGTGACTGAGATCTTCTTCTTCTTCTTTTTTTTCAATTAACCAGAACAAAATATACAACAGTAGCCTAATTCAGTAATCAACAACTGTATATTCGTGGAAAATATTGCAAGTATTGTTTGCTTTTTATTAACAATGTTCTCCAAACTGGTGCAGTAGTCCTTAAGTCTCCTGAAGAAAATGGACGAAATTTGGCTTGGACCCTGACCTTCTTCTAATATATGTGAAATTTTCCCAAAATAATGAAAATGATGTACAAGAAAAGTAAAGTTATTATTATTACTTTCATTGGAATAATACATACATATCAAAATTATTTAACTTGAATGTAATATTTGTTTTCCTTCTAATTACATTTTCCATATCCACCCAAAAAAAAACCTTGTGTAGACACAATTACAAAATAGATGGATAATATAGACTCCGTTTCCATTGAGCAAACAAATCACAGGAATATTAATCCCAATATCCACTACTATTCAAACATTTGGTATCTGTAACCGTAATCATCAAAGAATCCTGAAAAAAACTGTTTTCAACATTGATAACTGTAATAAATGTTTCTTGAGCAGCAAATCGGTAAATTAGAATGATTTCTGAAGGATCTTGTGAGACTGAAGTAATGGCTGATGATAATAAGTTTATTTTAAAATACATTACAATAGAAAAGTGTTATTTTAAATTGTAATAATATTTTCACAGTATTACTGTGTTTTTACTGTATTTTTGATCAAATAAATTTGGCCTAATTATACCAAAATAAAAGCCACAAGAACTATTTCAGTAAATGAATAAAAATAATATATAGGGAGTTTACTGTGTTGACCATCACAGTAACTAAGACACAGTAACTTAGTGAGGACAACAGTATGGCTGAGCTGCCCCTGCTTATATTATATGCACATGTGATCATCCAACCATCTGTTGATTCCCTGCATATCAGACAGAAGGTCAGATCTGACTTTGGTAATATGATCTACCATTTGTTTTATTCTAAATGAACAAGTACTGTTGGTAGAAATCAGTCAGACTGTAATTTAAATGTGTTTGAGGGCAGTGATATGACTTATAGAGGGAAGTTCATCTGTGCAGGGAGTCATATGGCTCTCTTTATTTAGCACACTAGGACAAACGTGTGTTAGTCAAGTAAGGGCAGAGGAAGATCTCCCAAACACACTCCTGCCCCTGCACACGTGGTAGACATGTGTTGTCATTTGTCTCCGCAGCTGCTGGGACAACACCTCATATCTAAACCCCCGTGCCAGTGAGTATTTGGGACATTAAGCAGACACAAGCAGCATTTTGTCAGCCGACGTATTTCAAACAAGTAGTTGTGATGGATTCTCGGCTGTCGAAACAGATCCAGTGTTCGGTGTGTGTGGGGGACTTCACAGATCCAGTGAGCCTGCTGTGTGACCACACGTTCTGCTGACAGTGTATTAGCAATCATTCCCAAAGCTGCCGCCTGAAACTGTGTCCAGAATGCAGGCGACCCTATACCATGTGGGACCTCCGGTCCAACCGAGTGCTGCGGAATATGGTGACTGCCGTGAGGGAACACTTGAGCGAGCAGCAGGCCCTCAGGGACGGGAATGTAGCGGCTTGTGGAGCAGGTGCGAGAGTGTTTGAGGAACCAGAGAAGCTGGTGTGTTCAGATCATCAGGAGAGACTCAAGCTGTTTTGTGAGACCGATCAGAAACTGGTGTGTCTGATCTGTAGGGACGGTGAGAGACATCAGGGACACACGTTCAAACCTGTGGAGGAGGCAGCGGAGCCCAGAAAGGTCAGTGAGGACTGACAAACTGTAGATACCTTTATAAGCCTTATGTTTTGAGTTTGACGCTGCTCAAATTTCAGGTCATATCCAGGTCAGCCATACGAAAGCAGAAGTTCATTTGGTTTCTATTTTGGATGTATCTAATTCCTCATACTGACTGAGGTTCTGTTTGTGGTCTCAGAGACGCCAGGGTCATTTTACTGTCATTTCTGTTCAACAATGAAGCATACTTCAAGCTTCTTCGTGTCTTTTGACAATCTGCTGGAATATGCAGCTTTTGCAGATTTTAGCTTAATTCCAATTTGCGGTCTGGATAAGTCGACAATAGTTAAGAAAGTCAGAGCCACTGTACAGATTTGAGATGAATGATTTCACAGAAAATCACATAGTGTATGATGGGCACCGACATGATTGATATTTTTAGCTGATTTTAAACACATTTTGTTTTCATTTTCATTTGTTTTCATGATTCTGCGTGTTTCTGTGTGAGTTTATGTTCAGACTTGAAAGTCTGAAGTTCCTCAGTCAATTAGTGTATGATGCCAAGTTTTTCATCTTAAACCATTTACAAAGTTGCCAAGTATGATGCCTAGGGGTTTTAAAATCTGTACAAATAAGTGCTCAGTTGAAGTCAACTGTTCAGTTATGAAGTGTATTCCAGGCTTAATTAGAAGAACTGGTCATAAACTAAACTGAACTTGGTAAAATTTTTCAAACATACTTAATACGTTACATTACTTATGTTTCAGAGATTTTAAATATGAAGCTTTAATAATGCAATAGATCTTCATATAAGATCCTGCCTGTTGTCTATTTTAACTGTATTTTTATGTAAATAAATTTGACTTAAGTCAATTATTATTATTATTATTATTATTATATTATTGTATTGTTGGATATCAGTCACATTTTTGAAACGTACATTACTGTGGTAAAATACAGAGGGATAACGCTTTGGTTATATTGTACTGGGTTTTAAATTGTCAGAATCTAAAACCCTAGAAGTAGTTGAAAGAATGTAAATGGAAAGTAAGAGGTTAATTTCAAAAGTATTCAAAAGTTTCATTATTTTTACATGTACAACATTGGGACACTAGGATTTCAAGCATAAGTCAGTCAAAATAAACCCTGAGGAACAAATATAAATGTAGCAGCTTCTGGAGCAGGCGAGAGAGAGTGTTTGAGGAATTTAAAGGAATCGTTCACCCAAAAAAGAAAATTTTCTGAAAATGTACTCATCCTCAATTTGTTCCAAACCTGTATGAGTTTCTTTCCTCTGCTGAACATAAAAGAAGATGTTTTGAAGAATGTTAGCAGTGGTGGACGAAGTACACAAATCAAGTACTTGAGTAAAAGTACAGATACGTATAATAAAATATTACTCCAGTAAAAGTAAAAGTACTCCTTTTTCAATTTTACTCGAGTGAAAGTACAAAAGTACTCGATTTTTTGTGTACTTAAGTAAAAAAGTACTGATAGATAGATTTATTTTGCAGTTTTATATAGGCTACTTAATTTAATTTTATATTAGCACTAGTAATGTTCACTGTGAAGCTTACACTGAGAAGTACCTGAGAGAAAACAGATTTGACCATCTGATTTTCTCCAGTAAGAAAAAAGTGTTTTAAAGCTTGTTGTTTTGCAGAACATCACAGTATTTTCTAATTTCTTCTTTTCTAATTCTAATTTACTTATTTTCAGTATGGTTATGAATAAACACTCATATCTGTCTACTCGGCTAGTTATTCCAAACAATATAAAAATTTATACTGTTGATAAACAATACAAAAACAGACGTCACATAGGGCTAAATGCATAATGTTCTTTTTAGCAGCAACATATGACCCCTGTAATGTTTCAGTTTTTTTTTTTACCTAAAATAGAGAGACAGATGTTGTGTCTGCATTCAATCATTTCAGTGGGCTTAAATAGATCACCCTTTACAGCAGATTTAATTCGTCAATGAATCGTTTGGTGCGATTTGCGAACCGATTTAAAAGGTTCATGGAAAAGAATCAGTTTGTTCATGAATCAGACACCGCTTCTGCGTCTCGGAGCACGTAATATATTATAAGAAGTAACTATATGTTTTATGAAAAGTAGTGAAGTAAAACGTACGATCTTATGCTTTGGGATGTAGTGAAGTAAAAGTAAAAGTTACTCAAAATAAAACGACTCCAGTACAGATACTTGAAAAATTTACTTATAGGCTACAGTAACGAAGTAAAGCTACTCCGTTACTATCCACCACTGAATGTTAGTAACCAAACAGTTGTGACTTTCATATGAAAAAATACAATAGGGGCCAAAAACTTGGTTACCAACACTCTTCAAAATGTCTTTTTGTGTTTAGCAGAAGAAGTCATTGGAACAACCTGAGGGTGGGTAAATGATGACAGAAGTTTTGGGTGAACAATCCCTTTAATCACTATGTATGTTGATATATTATTGCCCAACATATTGTAGATGAATAATTAGACACATCAAAATGCATAATTGTACATTTAAAGGGGTCATATGATGTTGCTAAAAAGAACATTATTTTGTGTATTTGGTGTAATGAAATGTGTTTATGTGGTTTATGGTTCAAAAAACACATTATTTTCCACATACTATACATTATTGTTTCTCCTCTATGCCCCGCCTTTCTGAAACGCGTCAATTTTTACAAAGCTCATTGTTCTGAAAAGCAAGGTGTGCTGTGATTGGACAGCTATCCAGTGCGTTGTGATTGGCCGAATACCTCAAGCGTGAACGAGGCGTTTTAGGAGGGCGTGGACCAGTCTTAACTTTTATAAAGAATATCTCTTTGGGTTTGAGACTTTAGTCTTTGCAACTTTAGGGATCTTATCTATTCATGAACAGCTTGTAACACTCCAAAGAGAAAGGAAAACTTGAAATCGCATCATATGACCCCTTTAATACTTAAAGTTAGAAGTGCTCTTTCCTGTTCCTCTGCAGGATGCTGCAGATCACTAGGAGCATGACTGAGCACCGCTGCCTTAAGGTAATGTCTGAAATATTCATGTCAAACGCCCACAAGTCTGTCCTCTGTGTTGTAGAATTTATTGTTAGAGCCTCTGAGCTTCCTGTCGAAGGAGAATGAAGAGCTGCAGGCTCTTATAAAGAAACAGACGAATGAGATCTCTAAAACGGAGGTGAAAAATACACTTCACACAAAAGAATAAAACAGATCACACAATCCATCTAAAGACTCCATAAAGCAGCGCCACAGGGTTCATTACTACTGTATCTGTGATGTATTTTGTTTCTCAGGAAAGGTCTCGGCAGCTCTCTGCTCAGATCTCTGCTCAGTTTGAGGAGATGCACCAGTTTCTGAGGAAAAAGGAGGAGGAAGTGAAGAAAACGCTGGCGAAAGAGGAGAAGGATATGATAGAAAAGATGAAAAGAAACAGAGCAGAAATAGAAGAAAAGCTGAATGATGGAAGAGAGCAGGAAGGGATTCTACGCTCAGTCTTTGAGACTGATCAGCCAGACGGCTTTCTGCAGGTTCAAACAAACAATTGCATTCAGCACAGATTGTCCAATTAACTGTGTCCATCATATAGACATAATTGCAGTAGGCTACAGTGAGGTTAAATCCCCCAAAAGGAAAATGAGTTTTTTTTTCTGATACCAAAATATTTTTTTTTTGTAAATTTGTAAAAACTATTATTAAAAAATCAAATTGATGAAGAAACATAATTTAATTATGCTTATTTCAAAGAAATGGTAAATGTCACTAATGTTGTTGTTTTTTTATTAAAAATCATGTAAATATAAATGCAGCTGGTCAACATGGGAAACTTTTTACCCCAAATATACCGGTAGTCCTTTCACTAGAATAAGAATCTATTGATTTAATTACCATAAACAACACATACAATCATAAACAAGACATTTGTTTCAAAATGAAATGCACGCATATTAGTTACATATATCTACAAAATTTAAATAATATGATGTATAAAACAGTATTATTATTATTTTTTTAAATCATATAAATATTATTGTTTAAAATTACTATATATTTAGTTCCCAGCATATGGAACATTTGGAAAATTAAAAAATCTATCATGTGTAATTCAGTCTTAGTCATTGCATGCAATAACCTCAACACAGTAAGAAACAAAAATGTGAAAAAAGTACCTTTAGAGGTACAACAACTTGCCACTGCAAGTGCCCTTAAAGGAACACTCCACTATTTTTGAAAATAGTCTCATTTTCCAACTCCCCTAGAGTTAAATATTTGAGTTTTACCGTTTTCGAATCCATTCAGCCGATCTCCGGGTCTGGCGTAGCACTTTTAGCTGTAGCTTAGAAAATCTTAGGTCATTTTTGAGCGAGATGCTAACGGTCTAATCAGATTCAATGATCTATGCTAAGCGGGATGTGTAACAGTATATTGGTTTACAGAAGCTTAAAGGAACACTCCACTATTTTTGAAAATAGTCTCATTTTCCAACTCCCCTAGAGTTAAATATTTGAGTTTTACCGTTTTCGAATCCATTCAGCCGATCTCCGGGTCTGGCGTAGCACTTGTAGCTGTGGCTTAGCATAGATCATTGAATCTGATTAGACCGTTAGCATCTCGCTCAAAAATGACCTAAGATTTTCTAAGCTACAGCTAAAAGTGCTACGCCAGACCCGGAGATCGGCTGAATGGATTCGAAAATGGTAAGACTCAACTGTTTAACCATTAGGGGAGTTGGAAAATGAGCCTATTTTCAAAAATAGTGGAGTGTTCCTATAAAGGGACACCTTTGTACCTTAATTTGTACTCTTGAAGGTGTTTATGAATATCTTAGAAGAATAATATATTTACTACTAGTATGAACATTTAAGAATTTTAAGAATGTGATTTTTGGGAGTAGGCAGAAAAATCAATTTACATAATTGTTGCATATATGTAACACTGGGTTATTCATAGCTGCGGTTCTCAAAATAATAACCATTTTCTTTGTCTGGTTCTACTTCTCCTGTAGTGGTGGAGTGAGAAAGGGCTGGACTTTGTCGAAGAGATGAAAGAGAAAGAAAGCTGCTGTGAAAATAATGACATTGTTTCTCAAACAACCAAGTAGGACAATATACTGTTATGCTTCAGATAAACATAACCGGCACTGTACAGTAAATATCCCATCAGTTACATTCATCTCCTGCATTGTAGGTTCAAATCAGCAGTGAAAAGTGTGAATTTGACACCTAATTCTTTGTTCCTTGGCCTTCATGAGACTCACTTGCAGTTTATTGTGTGGAAGGAGATGCTGAGCTTTATCAAACCAGGTGAGGATATCAGATATCCATATGTGGACCATGTATTAAAACGAATGTAAAGGTATATATGTCTATTATGAAAATTTACATTTTGCAAATTTACAATATCAATATTTATACACTTAAAAGTTTGTAATAATTGTGTTTTTATGTTTTTGAAAGAAGTATCATATGGTCACCAAGGATGCATTGTTTGATTGTAAATACAGTAAAAACAGCCATATTGTGAAAAAGTATTACAATTTAAAATAACTGTTTTCTATTTGAATAAATTTTAAATGTAATTTATTCCTGTGATGGTAAAGCTGAATTTTCATCAGCCATTACTTCAGTGTCACATGATCCCTCAGAAATCATTCTAATATGCTGATTTAATGCTCAGCTATTAATAATGCTTTTTGCTGTTTAATATTTTTGTGGGAAATGTCCTGCATGTTTTCTAGATTCTTTGATGAATAGAAAGTTGAACAGCATTTATTTGAAACAGAAATTTTTGTAACATTAGAAATGTCTTGACTGTCACTTTTGATCAATTTAATGCATCTTTGCTGAATAAAAGTATTAATTTCCTTACAAAAATATTTTTAATTTATTACATTTTCCACATTTTGTATTATGATAATAATAAAATATGAGATAATAATGAGCAGCAAATCAGCATATTAGAATGATTTCTGAAGGATCATGTGACACTGAAGACTGGAGTAATGGCTGATGAAAATGTAGCTTTACCATCACAGGAATAAAAAACTAGAAATTAGGATTAAATGAGTAACACATTTTTATAATAAACAGTTATTTTAAATTTAGTTTAGTTTAGTTTATTTCATTTATTTGTACAGGGACAATGCACAACAAAAGTGTTGTGCCAGAGTTAGCTATAAAGCTAATTTGCATCTGCAGTCCCTGGGCAGGATGTTGTTACAAAATTACAATATTCAGTCACAAACAATACAATACGTACAACACATACAATATCACATCATACTCCATTAAATTATAAAGTCAAGTCAATGATCACATATTTGATTTTCCTTAAGCCATACTTTAAGCGTAGTTTTAAAAATACTAAATATTGTACACTCTCTAATATAAACAGGTATTAAATTCCATCTTTCTGCTGCTCTAACTGAAAAAGCTGATTGTCCAAAAACAGTTTTCTTAAATTTAGTTGAACAGTCACCTCTAACTGATGACCTAGTCTGCCTGATATTGTCCTTACAGAAAGTCACACATGTTTTAAGAGGTGATGGTGCAAGATCATGAAATAGTTTGTACATCAAGCACACATCAGCAAATAATAAAAAATTATCAAACGTCAATAATTTATAATTTTTAATAATATTGCAGTGATGATAACTCCTTGGCTTTTTAGCTAAGATTTTCACAGCTTGTACAGCTTGTTTATATAATGGTTTTAACGTAGTTATACTTGTATGAGACCAACTTGTAGCACAGTAAGATAAGTAAGATAAATTCATTGAATGCATAAAGAGTTTAGCAGCAGCCACAGGTAATTGGTGCCTAATATTCCTAAAGATCATCAAGCTTGCTCTAGTACTTTTAGAGACCTTTTTAATATGTTTTTTAAAATTTAAGTTAGAATCCATAATCATACCCAAATATTTAAAATGCTCAACAATATTTATTACCTCTCCTTTAACTAAAATATCTGGACAACGCTCATCAACTTTCTTGATCGAAAAAAACATTCCCACAGTTTTACTCACATTAAGAGTAAGGCAAGAATGACATAGCCAATCTGAGACTTTGTTCAATGCAGCAGTAAGTTTGATAGCAGCTTGTTCTTGTGTTTTAGCATAAGTATAAACAACTGTATCATCTGCATACATCTGAACCTGGACCTCTGGACAAACTGTAGGCAGATCATTAATGTATAAGCTGAACAAAATTGGTCCAAGAATCGACCCCTGTGGGACTCCAATATTACAGTCAAGAAATGGTGAGCATGCATCATTAATTCGTGTACATTGTTTTCTTAAATTTAAGTATGACTCCATCCATGTTAATGTATTAGTAGAAAAATTAAACCTTGATAATTTAGATAAAAGAACATTATGATTAACGGTATCAAAAGCCTTTTTAAAATCAAGGAAGACAGCACCAACAACACCTCCCCTATCAAGACTGGATTTAATTTGTTCAACAAAATAACAGTTTGCTGTCTCCGTAGAGTGATGCACCCTAAATCCAAACTGCATACGATGTAATGGAAAATGACCAAGATTTAAATGCTCTACTAACTGATTGCAAACGACCTTTTCAATTACTTTAGAAACAACTGGTAGAATACTGATAGGTCTATAGTTAATTACATTAGCAGGATCACCAGTCTTAAATAAAAGTGCTATTACTGTTGACTTCCAGGCACTTGGAAAATGACAATTCCATCTTTCTGCTGCTCTAACTGAAAAAGCTGATTGTCCAAAAACAGTTTTCTTAAATTTAGTTGAACAATCACCTCTAACTGATGACCTAGTCTGCCTGGTATTATCCTTACAGAAAGTCACACATTGTTTAAGAGGTGGTGGTGCAAGATCATGAAATAGTTTGTACATCAAGCACACATCAGCAAATAATAAAAAATTATCAAACGTCAATAATTTATAATTTTTAATAATATTGCAGTGATGATAACTCCTTGGCTTTTTAGCTAAGATTTTCACAGCTTGTTTATAAATAGTATATAATGGTTTTAACGTAGTTATACTTGTATGAGACCAACTTGTAGCACAGTAAGATAAATGAGGGAGGATCATTGTATGCATAATGAGTTTAGCAGCAGCCACAGGTAATTGGTGCCTAATATTCCTGAAGATCATCAAGCTTGCTCTAGTACTTTTAGAGACCTTTTTAATATGTTTTTTTTAAATATAGGTTAGAATCCATAATCATACCCAAATATTTAACATGCTCAACAATATTTATTACCTCTCCATTAACTAAAATATCTGGACAACGCTCATCAACTTCCTTGATCGAAAAAACATTCCCACAGTTTTACTCACATTAAGAGTAAGGCAGGAATGACATAGCCAATCTGAGACTTTCTTCAATGCAGCAGTAAGTTTGATAGCAGCTTGTTCTTGTGTCTTATAGCATAAGTATAAACAACTGTATTATCTGCATACATCTGAACCTAGACCTCTGGACAAACTGTAGGCAGATCATTAATATATAAGCTGAACAAAGTTGGTCCAAGAATCGACCCCTGTGGGTCTCCAATATTACAGTCAAGAAATGGTGAGCATGCATCATTAATTCGTGTGCAATGTTTTCTTAAATTTAAGTATGACTCCGTCCATGTTAATGTATTAGTAGAAAAATTAAACCTTGATAATTTGGATAAAAGAACATTATGATTAACGGTATCAAAAGCCTTTTTAAAATCAAGTAAGTCAGCACCAACAACACCTCGTCTATCAAGACTGGATTTAATTTGTTCAACGAAACAAATTAAATTGTAATAATATTACACAATATGACTGCTTTTTTACTATATTTTTAATCAAATAAATGCAACCTTGGAGAGACTTTTAAGAACATTTAAGAAATCAAAATTATTTCCAACTTTTGACTAGTAGTGTATGATAAACTACATTGCATTTATCTTTCACGCTTTGTCTTTCTTAGTCCCTGATCGTAATGTCATACATGACTGTCATGACCCATACCTGAGGGTCTCCTCTGATGGACGCAGCGTCATCCGAACATCCAAAAAGGGGATTTTCTTGCGCCACAAAGACTACAGGCCTCTGGCCAGGACCCACAAGACCTTCCAGTCTGGACAGCACTACTGGGAGTTGGACGTAGGAGTAAAGATAGACTGGAGCGTGGGCTTCGATGGTGGGTCTATAAGCAACTTAAACAAGGACATTGAGCTTCACCTTAAGCATAACCAAGGCTACTGCATCAAAAAGTATGAGACGGTGACAGAGATAGATCTAACGGTGAAACCACGCAGGATAGGGCTGTACCTGGACTGTGACCGGTGTCAGGTGTGCTTCTATAACACCGATGACATGACTCTACTGCGCACCTCCACATACCCTTCATCCATCCCTTACTCCCTCAGCCTCTCTCCAGGAGCTTATCTGGGAGGGAAGAATGCTGATCCGCTCACAGTGACCTGGAACTGATCCGTCTGGGACACTTTAGTAAGATGGCTATAAGAAATGGTCCATTTATGGTTTTTGAGGTGATGTAATAGTGCTTGAGTGAGTAGTTATTGGCTGCTGTATTTACTTGCTCAGTTTGTTAGTGGGTGGTTTGCTTCATTTTTTCTTAGAATATTTGTGACGGGCACTAAACGCACTAAATTCTGAGAACATAAAAAAAAATTTTTCGTCCTTTTAAAGCCATTTCTGCTACATTAGAAAAAAAAAAAATTATTTGGTGAACTCTAATTACTATAACATACCTTCAAAAATTACTAAGTCATAGTTATAGACTATAAGATATAAAGTCAAAATTATGACACAGAATTTTGTCAAAATTATGAAATACTAACCCATAATTATGAGTAAAAACTAATAATTTTATGTAATAATTATGACTTTTTATCTCAATTTTAACTTTTTATAATTTCACTTATGACTTTTTATACCATAATTATGACTGTTTATGCCAAAACTGTTATGTCATAATGACCGTTTGTCATAATGACTGTTTATTTCATAATTGTGACTGTTTTGTCATAATTATGTTATGTCAACTGTTTTGTCATAATTATGTTATGTCATAATGACTATTTATGTCGTAATTATGACTGTTTTGTCATAATTATGTTATGACATAATCCCAATGACTGTCATAACTATGATTTAAAATTTTGTCAATTGTTATAATGTTAATAATTATGACATAGTATGATTGTTTTGTTGTTTTTTCTAATAATGACCTTTTAAGGCTATGTGACTTTTTTTCTCATGTGGTGTAAACTGGCCTTCATAGGTAATAGTCTAAATGCAGAAACCATAATTATAAAGTCACCTTTATTCTTTCAACATTAAAGTAAAAAGAACAATTACAGAAAATATTAGTTCATATACATACGTTATGGATTATTGGTTTGATATTTGAAATAATTTTACAAGCATGTTCATGATATATCTACCTGTATTTACAGTATATTCAAAAGAGAAATGTTTCTTTATGTGCCATAAGAGGGCAGTGTTATAAATGTAGTGAGAACACAGGGACTGGCTCTAGAAATCATGGTGTGGGATCAAAATATATTAATAATGGAAATGAGATCTGTCTCTATGAATCACAAACTCGCATAAAATGGGTTTGATATTATATCCCAAAGTGTGTATAAGAAGTGAATGCACTTAAGGCGTGCAAATATGTAGTTTAGGAATATTGCAATGTGGTCTTGAGGTTTGATCTTAACTAATTTGAACTTTTTTTGTATTATAAGTTGCTTGTTCTGAAGTTGACGTCACATTAAACACATCACAACAGCAGTATCTGTGCAGTTCTCTCATATTTGTCCTTTCAAGAGCTTTATTTGTTCATTTAGTGACATCTTAATGTGACCTGTGGTATTACAGCTGACATAAACACTACATTTGTGGCCACAACATCATATGTCTTCAGCGTCACACTCTTTGCACATCGTTTCTTTTAATATTTTATTGGGCATATTTACAAACACCAACATGCATAGAGCTGATTCACAGGGAATTACAGAACTCAAGAGTTGGTACAGTACATAATATGCTTTAAGTGTGCTACCAGCGATGGGCATTACCACACAGAGCTACGCAACTCATTACCACACAAAAGTACACACACAGGAGATAGATAGAGAGATAGAAAAGAGGAACAGATAAAAAGCAGACATTAACCACAGACAATAAGCACACTATATTTATAATGCAACATAGCTGTTTCTTTCTCCAAAACATATTAATGAAATGTCATAATGAAAATGACAACTACAAGAACTAAAAATAATAAATGAAAATAATCATTAAAAAAAACATCATGCATCATTGCAGTTTGCCCTGTGAGGTAAGACTATTACACTAAATATGATTTTTTTTTTTTTTACCGAACCCCTGCTGTTTGCTTACTTCTCAAACCATACGATTTTATTATATTTTCTTTGTTTTTAAAACAGGGACATTAAAGCTCAAGCCAATTACAAAGCTAACTTCTCAAGGAGCTAAATCTCAGACTTTGTTTTCTCTTAAACTATATCTTAAAAATTGTATCAACTGTCCCTTGACATACTCATACATACATAAATCCCATACACTAATTTTACTTATATATACAGCAATGTGAATTGGTTACTGCTACTGTAGCCCACTGCTTTTTGCTATTGGTTGGAATAATCCAGAAGGCATATCATTATGTGGTGTGATAGGCAATGCTGTGTTCCATGCGGACTGGCACGCTTATGTGACCGGGTTATTCTCTCATTTTTCAGAATATATTTATGATTAGCAGTGTCAGAGGTGTGACAAAAATTCATACATGTGGGAAACACAGAGGGCCATTTAATGAACAACAATAAGCAAGCTCTATTTAAAATCACCTTTCCCACCACAGCCACTAAAATCCTGGCCTATTCCTTTAGCATTTGTAGTCTAAGTGAAAGTATTTGTGCACACAAATAAGTTGTATTGATGAATACCTGACATTTGCTACACACATTCATACAGGTTTAGTATGTAAACCCCTGATTCAAAGCATTATACGGATGCAGAATATCCATTCAAAAGAAAATCATGAATGCTATCAATCATATACGTTTCTCCAGCAACAAGCCTCATAAACAATACAGTACAGAGTATGCATAGTCACTATCAAGCTCATGGGTGATACAGATCTTACCACAGTAGCCATCACACTGTATGAAATAGAAAAGAATCATCTACACACTACCACTCTAATACGTATATCTGACTGTTACCATTGAGAGTTACAATAATAACGATAAGAGAATAATAATGTCGGTTTTCAAACAGAATATTTTTTTCTTGGTAAGTGAGATAATAAAAGGGTGTATATAAGGGCATCTTCAGGCAATACCAAGAGTTCATCTACTAATTGTTGGTGTACAAATTAGAACAACGAAGTATTAATATTATGAGGAAAAAATTATTTAAATTGTCAAGCAGTTAGTTTTTAGACTGATTAGCCAGTAATTTCTTATTAAACAGTTCAATAAAAATAAAATATTAATTGTATAATAAATTAAAGAGTTAACTTGAGTAAATCTGTCATTTATGTACTAATGCAGCCCCAAAATAACCAAAACTCATGCCTTTGCCCTTTGTAGTAATGAAGACGTGCTTGCCTTTGGGCTGATGATATGGTAAGAAATTTAAGGGGTTTTACACACAGTTTCGGATGAAAATAGGTCGCATATGCATATTGGTTGTTTATTAGACTTAAAATTATAATGAAATGCTGTTTTATGAATATACGTAACTTTGCGCTTTTTAAGTAAGATTCCGGGTGAGCCGTTTGTTATGGCAACACACCTAATAATAAATACACTATGATGGTTTTACTTGATTTTTATTCATTACCCAATTCTATTTTTTGTCTATCTGTCCATCTATCTTTTTAAAATCTAAATATATATTTATGATTTATACAGTTTCTAATATATCACAGAAAATATTCCAGACGTCACAAACCAGGCAACGAGGGTCAGAGATAAACAGATAAACGCGTAACACGGCTACTAATAACTACATCTATATATGGTCTTTTCCCTTATACATTATCCCCTGATATTCTTTCACACAAACATACAGGCAAAATTAAAGATAAGTCACATGATAAGTGAAGCATAACCAATGGGAACAAGGCCTTCCTTGTGACCTTGACGACATCGAATCCAGTCATGGTCCACGCCTCCCAACAGGACAAGCTCCTCCCCCTTCCTGAAGCTCAGCTCTGTTCCAGTGCCTGTGTGGTCACACAGAGTTCGGACCGTCCTGATGAATCAGAACACAAGACTCAGCTTATTGTTGATGGTAAAAGCTTCAGAGACTCTTTTCAGAGATTGCTTTATGGGTCACCATATTAAACTGTCATAGATGAATCTAACAATGTAAATGTGGTAAAAGACATGTTTTGTTTAGACCTTGAATATTTGTGAGTGTAATAAATGTTAATATTACAATAAAACATATATTTTTAGTAATATTATGAATTATTCATGTATAAATATTATTATATTTTTGACACCACATTTTAAAATGTTAACTAACCTTGACTTGTCATTAAAAAAAAAAAAAGTTGAAATTATCTGATATTTTAAGAGACTTACTGACCAGCAGGGTGATATTATGATATTCTATGATATTATTTCCTTTTTTATTTAGTTTTTTCCTTTTTTTGTGCATTTTTTAAAAATGTTTGTTGGCTTACATGACTTCAAGTTTACCAATATAGGACTTGACATAAGGACTGCTGCTTTATTACGCTGACATTTTCTCGTTTATTCCCTAAAGAATATTTATGAATTTTAATTGAGAAATTCATGTTTTGCAAATAAATAAATAAATACATTTCAATAAAAATATACAACTCTATTTAAGTCATTACATGTATGAATGTATGATTTTCATTTTTATTTATTTGTTTATTTATTTTTGTATTTCTGAATAAATTAATAGACAAAAATTAACATTGTGTAATTGACCTAAATAACCACAAGCCCTTCAAAAGCACTTTATTTTTTTTATTTCTATTAAAAGGTCTGAACTTATCTCATAAAATGCATAAATGTAAATCTGTTAGGAATATGAATCATCTAACAGAAACTTTACCTCAGGGGCTTTGGCTGATCTCTGGTTTCATTAATCTCTTCCTTCTCATCTTCCTCCTTATCTTTGCTTCTCTGGGGCTCTCTCTTCTCAGGCGGAGAACCCTGGTCAAGATTCACTATGCGGGAAAGGACGGATACGCCTGGGGAGAGCCACTGAGATGGGCGCCTACAGTATAAGAGAAGATATAAAGACACATCACATAAATAAACCTGATAAAATCTGGATTATACTAAACTGACATTTAAAAAAAAATCAACATCAAACCTGCTTGCTGGTGGGTTGCTGGGGCTCTTAGAAGCTCCAAAGAGCCGTCCCAGACCCCAGGGAACAGCAGCTCCACTATCCTTCAAGGAAAGGTCGTCTCTTGGTTGCTGCCTGTTTTCATCTGGACTTTTTGGATTCAGCGAGAAGCCAGTCTTGAAGTCTCCTGGTGAGTTTGGACTTTTATCATCCTCTGTGGTGGTGGCCAAACCAAAGTTCTGCCCTAAACGCTCCCCAAAACGCATTACTGCACCCCAGCCTTGCTGAAGAGCCTGGCCTGCCTGCTGGGAAAGGCTTCCGGCATCAAGAGGTATGGAGATCTCATTCCCTTTAAACCATGATAATGGCGAACTGGCTTCCTCCTTGGTGACGCCTGACGACAGCGAAATTGGATTGCGATAGGCTGACAGATCAAGAACGTGACTCGTGAGACCTGAATTAGGATTGGGGTCTAAACCCAAACTGCCAAGGTCTTGCTCTAACACGCTTCCAAGATGATGGCCACTTTCTTGGAAAAGCCCCTTGGGTGACAAGTGGAAGCTGAAGTCTTCATTTGGTGGGCTATATATCTCAGATGTGTGACTGGCTGGGGTGAGAGGTGGGGAGGAGGGGTCAAGGTGGTGATGCTGAAACAGCAGGTCGAGGTTAAAGGTCAGAAGAGAGAGAGGCTGCAGTAGGAGGAGAAGCTCCTCAAAAAGAGGCTGGCAAGAAGTTAGTGAGAGACGCATGAAGGAAGCGGGGCGGTAATATGTCTCCAACACATCTGTGGGAGTGAGGAAAAAGAAAATACAAAGGTAAAAATTATGATAAAAAATATGTATTGATATATATTTTAATTATAAAAGCATCACTGGTTAAAATAGATCTAACTACTATGACGCTTAATAAATTCTATTCATTATGGGTTATCAAATAAATGTATATAATTACATTTTAGTGAGTACTAAAAAAGGGCATTTTGGTAATTTAGTTTTACTCAACACGTAAATCAATGCCTTTTACGTGTATTATATATAAAATATAAAAACGTTATAAAATGTAAAAATGTGTTACTATTTTGTTTGTACACTCAGTTTTTTTACTCTATTCAGTTTAACAAGATTGAAAGCAGTCTTGGGAAAGTTGAGTTTGATATTGCTCAGTATTGTTCTAAAATCCAGCGTGGGCTGATAATAATGTTTTGGAACATGGTAGCTGATCTAACCTTGTCATTAGCGTTTGGTTGAATCTTGCTTGATCACCTAAAGCTGGTTATATAAGTCAGTAATTGGTTTGTTGGCAGTCCAAGATGTTCCACTAGCTGCCATTGTTCCAAAAACTAGCTTGAGATGGATTTTCCAGCAAGGACAACTGGAGAACAACAGTAAATGTGAACACTAACCACTGCAGGACTGCAGATGTGAAAGCCAGTAATCCAGGAGCTTGACACTTCATGACAGATTAGAAGAAGAAAATAATAAATCAATGGAGAATAAAAAGAAGAGAGAGACAATCAATATCTTGTAAATAAAATAATTTTTTAGACAGACCGAGGAAAGTTCTGGCTTACTTGAGAAGGCCAAACAGAAATGCGTTGAACTTGTGTCTGCTCTGCTTAAGCTGGGGAAGCCCTGCTACTTTAGTCTGAAGGTTGTGCAAAGCCTGTGTGCCCGGGCCTAAAGAACCACAATAAATGATGATTTTTAAAAGATACATGTAAGTTATCAAGCAAACAATTGATTATGAAATGCTAGGAAAGGCAAGAGAATGAATGTGTACCATAATGAACAAAGTATCGAAATCCTGCTAATGCTACAGAAAACATAAGGCAATGAATATGAGCAGCAAAAACAAAGAATACTGAGGGAGAAAACCAAGGAATATTTCAAGACAGGAAGTATGACAGAGATGGGTCAATACTGCAGGGATTCATGGTGCCAGAAAATAAAAGAACGAAACAAGTGTGAGAATGAGAGATGGAGAGAGAGAAAAATGAAGGTAATTGTCTAGTGTGCCAGGTCCAGATGTCTTATACCTGGTTTGGTGGAGGCCTGAACCAATCCCCAGGGTGAATTTGGCCTTCTGCCTGCAATGAGGTCACTCTGATGAGGCTTGAGTCCATCAGAGAGCAGGTTGCGCAGGGCTGGGCAAAGGGACTGCAGTACCAGACGACCAAGACAGGGATTTACACTGCTGTCTCCAGAAAGAGTCTGTCAACAGAGGTCAAAAAAGGGCAATGGAAGATAGGCAGACAAGAGGGGGAGAGAGATGGAGAGAACGAATAAAAAATGTACAAAGCAATGGAGAAAAAAGATATAGGATATATAAAGTGTTTAAAATAAATAAAAGAGGTAGAGAGAGGGAATATGAAAATAGGAGAAAGAGGTGAAAGGTGCATGAGGTTAGTGTGAAAATAAGTTATTCGCAAAGCTCATGTTCATGAACTTTGAAGTACCTTATCTACTGAGTAAAACTGGACAAAGAAAAAAGGAAGAGATAAGCCAAGTGCATGGAAGTGGCATGGAGAGAGAGAGGGAAAAAACAGGTACGGTTTACTAATTCTATTAATGTTTCAATTTAATTTTTCTTTTCTGTGGGAATGTCTATATTAAACTGACGTGGAGTTTATGATGCCAAGTTTGAGAAGAAACATTTGCGCAAAACTGACCTTCTGTACAACAGTCCTGGACGAACTGAACTGAGCCAAAATGGCTTCCACTGCCACACTGACAGAATTGACAAGAACTGTGAGCCAAAACACATAAAATGTCAATAATTATTTACAAAAGCAAAATAAAGACAAATACGGACCAAAAGTTTCTGAGGTATACTATACTGTATTACTTTTCTTTTCTTGCAGGCAGGCAGAAGACAGCCCTTCAGCACTTAGTGAGGGCCTCACATCTTCTCCCATCCAGGCTGCGTTCTTCTGCTCAGAGCCGGCAAATGAGAAGCTGCGAACAGCTATTAGGAGGCAAAGACACCAGGGTGCGCTTATAAACTCGATTAACAGAAGATAATGTATTACAGTTGATCTTGAGCCAATCCAGTGCAGTACATGACAGCAGCTCGTGAGGAACGTGTATAGATCTGATACAAATATTAATGAATAAATTATGAAAGATATTTATTCATTTCAGTCATATTTGGACTTGAGTTGACATATTTGGGTTTGTCACATGCAAAAGCAAAACATGCTGAGCAGCATAAAAAATAAACACCAATGCCTTTAAAATCAACAAAAATATACAGTAAATGTCAGGGGTAAAAAATAAAATAAAATAGTATATAAAATAATTAACATTTTAAAATTTTAAATTAAATATTGTACAGCCATAACCACAAAGAAATTTTCAAAAAGTTTAAATGAGAGCAACAAGTATATTTATATAAAATTATTAACTTACATCATTTATAATCAAATATTTCAAGCAAACAAAAAATTAACACTAACAGTTGACCAGTAAAAAAATAACAAAAATAAGCCACATATTATCATTATTAAGGTTCTGATGCCATCATGCAACAGACAACCCCATATTTCACACTGTCACAGACACAGACAGTGCTACAATATCCACAGGATATGAATGGAGACACAGCGACAAACAGACATGGTGCTTTCAATCGAAGAAAGTGGAAAGAAGTGGAGGAAAGTGAGAGAAATGAAAATGCACTGATCTCTTACTTAAAGTGAGCGGTGGTGGACTCTGCTGAAAGTGAAGTATGGGTACCGATGGCTCCCGCAGAGGGGCTTGAACAGGGGGTGTGTACAGATAAGGGTAGTAAAGGGGTGCGGCAAGGGCAGGAAGGGTGTGACTGCGGGGGAACAGGGGTGAACAGAGATGGGCAACATCTGTGCCTGGAACTGGAGGCCCGGACCTGTGGGGAGGCGAGATCGCTCCTACGGGGGAAAGCCGTGGGGGGGCGCCTTTATGCAAGGGGCAGTTTTGGGGGTGATAAAGGTAGTAAGCAGGGAAAGATACAAGCTGCTGTTTGTTCTGTGTTGAGTTTTCATTGCTGTTGTGGTCAAAAAACGGGTTGATTGGTGGTTTTGAGTCATCAGTGTTGTCTGATTTTAAATCAAACAGCGAGTCGACATCTTTATAACTGTTTTTGTTCACATAGCTCCGATTTTTGAGGTTTCGCATAGCTATGTAAGCCTGCATGTCAATGTTTTTGTACGGCGTTATGTCTCCCTCAGTGAGAGTGTTAATGTCAGATGGTGGTTCAGGGTCAGTGAACAGCTTCAGGCTGCTTCTTGTGTATCTGGCATCACTGTAAAGTGAATCATCATTTCTGATTGAATCGACTCCACTGTTATGTGGACAGAAGCTGTTTTTTGTGCTGTCAAGATCATGCCCACAGATGTATAAAGAGTCTAGGAAGCTGTCAGCATGATTGCAGCGGTGGTACAGAGAATCCATGTTACCACTGAGATCATTTTCCTGTTTACAGAACAACATCGTATTGTTTTCTGGGCCGGCACAGTACAGGGAGTCAGTATAGTCATCTTTGCTGCAGTCAAAAGTGGAATTTACGCATAACGGGTTTGAGATGTTTACAGAACCCTCACAATGGGTCACGGCACGATCCCTGTTAGTGCCAGTGTGGTAAAACTGGGACAGGGGAGCAGAGTGCAGGTAATAAGGTGAGGTCAGGGAGAGGGACAAGGGAGGTGAGGACACTTTTACAGTTATTATGGGTGAAGAATTATGAGAGCATAACAATGGAGGAGATTCAGAATCGAAAGGATGGGAAGAATGGTAAAACAGCAAACAGTGATGAAAGAGGGAGAAAAAGAGAGAATGGAAAAAATGTTAGTGTCATTTAGAAGAAGAAAGAATGCACTTATGATGAAACAGATGAAAGAGAACTCCAAACATTCAATATGCTGTATGTAAAGAGTATTTTCTGTGTTACAATAATCATACAAACATTAGAACACAGCACAACATGCCATAGTGCGTGGGGAAATATGTATATAACTCATTGTCTAAAGATGTGAAAATTTAGAGAATAATAATACATTTTTATCTGGACAGCACATTTTATGCCGCTCAGTGTTTCACAGGTCAGAAGTTGCATTAAAAAATATTTTAGAAAAAAAGAGAAAGCATAACTATTTTAGCCTAAATAAGTAAATAAGACACAAGCAAAAAATATAATATTAAATACAAATCCATAAAAACTAATCAGTCAAGAACTCAAAATTTCCTTCTTATAACTGCACAGAGTACTGAGTGTCACACATTTGCATCTTTTCTTTGCCAGTTTTTTTTTTTTTTAACTAAAACAAACAAACACACATACAAAAACTAAAATTTTCAGCATATGGTGTGCAAAGCCTAATAGCACTTTATCTGATCTCTACACATTCGACCGTGTGCGGGAAAGCAGTCTCTATCTAGGATCTCACGAGGAGCTGCACTAGGATCACATTTCATCTGCAATGGCAACTTTGCTTTGAAAGACAAGCTACAAGGTCTAAATGTCTGGAAAATAAGCTTTCAGATCTAGAATACCTTCTGATTCATACCAGTAGATAGCATGTTGTATTTTAATTGATTTTGCTGATTATTTGTTATCAAATATAACCATCCAACTGAATTCCCAGTCAGTCAAAAAGAGTGCATTTTCATCACACAGTACATATCACTAGAGAATTATGATTTACAGACATAAAAGCATTCTACTTTACCTTAACTTGCCAGATATTTCCCTCTCTCAAATGAAGTCAGTTTGACTCAGCACTTCCTGTTTCCCTGTTGCTGTATTGTGATTGGTGTAAAGGTCTGAGTCACACCTTTTCTACACTTAAAGGCATAAGGTCATGTTCTTGAGCTGACTGACACAGCCAGAAATATGAGTCATGAAGGGAGTAAAGATTCAATAAACAGCAATTTACTAACACAGAATAAAACAAATGTACACAAGTTGAAGAACTAAACACCAAAGCTAAATTCATGAATACTAATATCCATGAATAAGATGAATAGTGCTTATATTGCCAAAGCATGGGTTAGCAGAGTTGTATGATGTGCTAACCTTGTAAACAAAAATGAGGGCTCCCTCAAATGTATTTGCTACTCAATTTACAGGCACATTAGAGGCCATTTATATCTGAAGTCAAAAGTGAAGTAACCTGATCCAAGCAAATTAGCCTTTTCCATTTGGCAGATAAACAGCACAGAAAGGAGCAGAGCAAAAGAGAAATGGCAAATTAAAAATAATGCAATGAGAGAATAACAAGCACGGGAGTATCAATTTAATAATAGGAGACAACATGGCATGTCAGAAAAATGACAAAGCAAGCTTGAGGAGAGAGGCAGAGAAGTGTGGGGTGTGCATTATGACTTTTGTATGAGACAATATTTCTGATAGTATTATCATTTCAAGTTTTGAAATACCAATTTGTTTGACACTTTAGCTCAGATAAAATAGAAACTACTGACTGAAAAATAGGAAGGCTGACAGAGGAAAGTATGATACATAATGTGTGCCAGCCAGGGCAAAGGAAGAGAGGATGAGAGAAAAAATGAATTAGCCTGCTGAGGAGGATGAATAATTAAAAGCTTTGTGACATCATGAAAAAACAACACAGCATTAAGCCTGCTGCATTCTGAAATTCCCTCCAGTCTTGCTCTGCTGATTCATCTACCCATCTGCCTGCGTGACTCTCATCTTGGCTCACCACTTTCCATGTCATCAGACTACTGTTCTTTTACTTTCTCCTTAATATTCCACTGAATTTGCACTGTTTTATTGTGTGGATGAACTTTCTAAGACAAAACATGAACTATATTTATGAAATGCAACTTTACCTGATGTTCTGGTTTCCAAAGTCCATGCTCCATCTGCCATTCCCCTAACTTCCACTTTATCTTCATCATCCATCTTCTTGGTGTTAACAGCTTTATCTCTTTCATCACAAATAGTCCTAAGGCTTCCTTCACTTACTGAACAGCCAATTTGTTGGGACACTTTGGGTTCTGCTGGGCAATCTTCTTGTATATTCAGGCGGCACATTTCCCTAAAGAGAGACAATGAGGCAGGAGTGGGTGGCGGCTGAAGAAATGAGGCTTGTGCTTGGGAAGTATATTCCCAGCCATCCCCATCAATCTTCTCTCTTCTCCATTTGAGGTTGTACAGAAAATCAGGGTCTGGGGTGATAACAGTTGGATCAGGTTCTGGTTGAACAGGAGCTGGCGGGGAGCTCTGTTTGCTTCTGTTGCGTAATTCTTTAAAGGTTGTGACTTTTGAGCCTGAAGTTGAAGCTGGGCCTTTTTGCAACATGCCATCATTTGACGATTTTCGCATCTCAAGAGGTGGCGACTCTGTATCTGGGGTGAAGGCTATCAGCCAGTCAAACCTATCTGGGCGAAATGCATTGGCAGGCAGAGTGCAAGGTTTGAGAGGAGGAAGTTCAGGAGGATTGGAGGAAATTGGTGGACAAGAGGGCAATGGTCGTGGAGGTGGAGGAGGAGGAGGAGGGGTATCTGAAATCACTGAAGTATAATCAAAGATTCCAAAGCTAACATTCAGGATGTTTGTATTGCTAAGATCAGTGCTGTAATATGAGTTGGGAGATAGGCTAACATTGGATCCAAAACCACAGCTGCAGCTATGATTACGGTGTCCACTATTTCTCTTATGTCGTCTTGCCATTTCTGTGAAGGATGTTGTCCTGTTTGATTCCTTCTGTTCATCTTTACAAATTTCCTTTTCACTGAGAGTATCTAATTCATTTGCACCTGTTGACCTGTCTTTCCCAAATCTGGATCCTTCTTTCAATCTGGAATGCAACCCCTTATCTACACCTTCTTCCTTGTGTGTCCAGTTTACACTGATTTCTCCAATCTGAGAGACGTCAGACATTGGCTGTTGCTCATTCTCCAGGACAACATCTACACAAACACCCAACTCGGGACTAAGTTTAAGCAATTCAGCTTGGGTGAGGCCTGCTAGGGCAAGCAACTTTCGGATTTCCACATCCAGAGTGTGAAAAGATGGAGGCGGCGGGAGTGATGGTGGAGGTGGAACAGCTGGAGGCGAGGACATCGCAGGTGGAGGTGGCAATGGAGGAGGTCTGGACATTGGCGGTGGAAAGGACAGAGGAGTCTTTTCTCTTTCAAGCTCAGCAAGTCTCTGAGCTTCTAGACGGGCTTTATGATGTTTTCTTGGAGGAGGAATGGGTGGTTTGGGGGAGGTGAGAGCAGGTCTGTCTGTATTTAGGGTGAAGTAGGGCACAGGTTGTGATGGAGGAGGAGGAAGGGCAGGAGGTTTTAAAGCTGGGGGTGAGGATGACAATGCAGGCAAGGTAGGGACAGGGACACTTGTAGAGAAATTAGTAGCGTGATTGGTGGATGTGACTGAGAAAACATGTCCGCTGATGTTCTCGTAAGTGTGTGAATCTGGGTGGGCACTCACATGCCTCGTTGGAGGTTTTGGGGGCCGAGGAGGAGGCTCCAATGGCGATGGAGCAAGTGAATCCGAGGCAGGGGTTTCATCAAGATCAGAGGGGGCTGTCATATCTACCCCTGCATCAGAAAATTCCTGGGATTCACTTGATTTGTTGTTTTTATACAACTTCCATGGAATGTCAATGTTGTCCATTTCATCCAAAACTCCAGTGATATCCTCATCATCAAAGTCTAAACCTTCCTCCTGAAGTTTCACAAGATAAGCCAACTTCACCTCTTTGTTAACCCTCTGAAGCTTCTGCTGGTGATCCAATCTATCTCTGACAATCAGCTCACCATCCAGTTCCCAGTGTGCCAGCCTAACAATGCGGTAGAACAGATCCACTTTTCCCAACTCTTCTATGGAGTCTAAAAAATGGAGGAGATCCACTTTAATACATTTTCCTTCTTCTGATCCCTTGCTGTCTACATAATCAGAGGACGGAGAGCAAGGGGCTGAGGGATAGCCTTCATCAGAAGAGCAAGGCGATCTTGCAGAAGTGTTGAGATCCAATGGTAAAGCATTGGACTGAAAGGCAAGGCAGTTGGAGACCGGGGAATGAGATGATGGATAGCATTCAGTGGCCTCTTGGTCCTGGGATGACAATGAAAATGTATCAGGACAGTCACACTCCAGATCTGAGCAGCTGCTGATGGATGTGGATGAAGATGAGGTAGAAGATGTGAGGGAGAAGTCCAGCAAGGATTTTGGACAGTTGCAGCAAGAAGGGACAAGAGTATCATCATCTTCGTCGTCATCATCTTCATCATCTTCACCATTACAATTGCCGTTGCCATTCTCATCAACATTAGCATTCACATTTATACCACAGTCATCATTTTTGAGCTGACCACCCTCTTTTTCATCCACACTGCCATTGTCCTCCTCTCTCTCCTCCACTGGAATGACATGAGGTTGCTTTACTTCTGGCTTACACTCATCTTCTTTGATGTCTTGTTTGGGAACTGCCAATTCCTTCTGTGGAGGTGGTGGTGGCAGCTTCATTTGTTGCCTGATGTTTACAGTGTTATTATTGTTATGGTTGTGATTAAAAAGGCTGTTGCTATCCTGAGGTGAATGGCCATCACAACACAGACAAGGTAGGCTGGGCTCATTGCAGTTTGGATCCACAGCTGGGACTAGGTTTGATACAGTGTGTCCACTTTTTGGTTTTGAGATAGCTGGTATTGCGTGAGCACCATTCTTCTGTGGCCGCACCAGTTTGGATTGAACCACTGGGGCTCGTGCACCTTGACTGGGGCCCTTCAACCTGGAAGACTCAGGTGGTCCCCGAGTGCCACGACGAGGGGATGAAGATGCTGTGTTCATGTTTTTGTCCTCCCTCTTAGCCCCTTGGCTTGGTTTTACCTCCGTACGCCTATCGACAAACCTGCGGGAACGTGGGGGCACAGAGGGACGAGAGGAGTGGTGCATGGTGGGATAGTTTTTATGTCCTGATTATTATTCTGGTGTTTTTCTAAAGAGTTTGTAAACATATGGGGTCACATCTTGGATCTAGTTAGTACCTGAAATATTGAGAAAGACAGATTTTGTTTAGAAACACAATAATTGACCACCTTAATTGAGAAATTGGACAAAAAATGTTTTCACAATTTAGCATCACTTGGTAAATTTTATAGATAAAGTAGTACTTCTCTGTTGCTCTTGGACTGAGATTAAACATATTATTTCCAAATTCTCAGAGCATAAAAATGTATACACTATTCTGTGTTACTGAAACACGTGTACTGTACACACCAGCTTTTTAGAAACTGCTTGCATGCTAAGTACTATTCAGTTGTTTGTCTAATAAATAATATATAATTTTAATAATAATTTCAGTTATAATAATTTTAATAATAATGCTACATATAACGGTATTTCATGTAAGCATATTATATCAACATTATTAAAATAATATATTATTTGTAAGAGTAAAGAAAAAAATGCATTCTAATATTTGCCAACTGACAATTAGATTCAGAACTTGGCATCTTTTTAGTCTTTTACTGCATTCACCCAAAGCTATGATGACCTCAGATAATAACAAATTTGTATTCATTTGCGGAATTTGTACATTATTTAATCTAAATATATTATCATGCCCATAAGAGAGAGAACAAAAACAGCCTATATATAGGCTAATCAACATATCCTTAACATATCCAGAAAGCTCTTTAGTCTACTATACAAAATCTGCATAATTTTTCTCTGCATAAGGCACGTGGAGCAGAAAATCATAGCAATGACAAACGCTGTTTTTGCTCTTCATGAACACCGTGGGCAATGCACTGCTCGCGCCCAATGTCCTTGGATACAGAGGATGTAAATCTAGGCCTAGTGCGCGTTTAGTAAATAAACTCATGACTGATATAAATACAATACAATATTTGAACATCACGTAATCTAAGACGCCGTTGTGTATTAATTATTTGTTGGTGGCTAATATATTAAATATTTATAGAGTATAAAAAATGATGTGTAATAAGATGTGATGACATACGAGTTGTGATGACACCTCCTCCGTGGACTTTAATGGTACTGGTATCAATACAGGAGACTAAAATTTCACAATAATAACGTATCGGTTTATGATATATCTTCGAATACCTTACCGTATAAACAAAACAACAGATTCATCAGCAAAATCCGGAAATAAAACAAAACGCACATAATCCAGCAGACAATTCAATACGAAACAAATTACCTCATTTCCAGAAGGATATAAATCTCGATCTCTATTCCATCGCACAAACCCTGACTCTGAAATTATTACACGCCGTTATTCTCTTTCCTCCTGTCTATCGCTCCGTCATCCAGCCCTCCAGCCCTCCCTTCCCCTCCCCTCTTCTCTCTCTCTCTCTCTCTCTCATCCCATCCTCGAGACCACACCCCTCAGCAGCATCTCTGCTCTGCCTGGACCAAACCGAGAGCAGCGAGCCCACAAAACTTCTCTTGCACACACTCATTCAAACACCTCCTCACACAGAAAAGTGCGTGGAAAAAGAATGTTGATCAAAGTTCTTTATTAAAAGCACATTTCTCGTCTTTCTATAATCCAAATTTACAGCAATGATGGGGATTGATGGATGACTGGATAGGTTACACATTCTGGTAGAGTCTAAAAAATATACAGTACAACCTAATGTGACAGGTTTCCCGAAAAAAAAAAAAGTGCCACTGTGTTCTGCCTTGGCAGATATTTTATCTAGGTATTTCTTCACTTATTTAACTTATTAAATACTTAAGTTGATTGTTTTTAAAGAATATGTGCATCTATTCACTGGGATTGCACCTGATCAGCCGTTTGTTGGTTCTTATTCTCAGTGCAAAAATAATATATACATATTTTTCCTTTTTTCTTCCTCATTTATCCAAAGATGCTGAAAATACAATCCAAAAACCTGATGAAAATATATGGTTTATTCATATATATATATATATATATATATATATATATACACCCCAAGTGAAACACTGACATGTGTTGTTTATGTGTGCAATATGTGGAAGACCTATGAATCAACATATTGTATTTTTCTGCAACAATAAAAGGGAAAACACAAATAGTTATGACAAATAATTCAACTCTTGACAGTATATTTAAAGTGCGGATAAAACCTACCATTTCCATATTTACTCAACCACTAAAATCCCTCCCTGCATCTTTATTTCATCCTTTCCTTTCTTTGAACCACGGCTTATTTGTTTCTCTTATATATTTTCTTGGCAAAATTAAGAAACACAGCGGGAGGCAGATTCTTGGCATGAAGCTGGATGAGTTTTTGAAGACGGCGATAGCTCTCCTCCTCATGTTGATGGTATCGGATAGGCAATTCCAGAGTATCATACAAAGCCTTGACCCGTTCAACACTTTCAGCATCACTATGTCCGTAACATGCCTGAAAGAAAGAGGGAAAATCTGTTAACTTGACCACATTTGACTGTTGCTTTCTGCAATTATTTCCTTTTAGAAAATGTCCCACATTTTCTCACCTCTAGTTCTGCCCTCTGTTCAGGTGTCATGATGCCCAGTGCAGTCACCACCAGCCAGCTGCATTTGTTGTCCTGGATATCCGTGCCAATCTTTCCAGTCACTGTGGGGTCACCATAACAATCCAAGTAGTCATCCTGTCAATGACAAACATGTTCTGAATGCTTTGGTATATTACAACCAGAGAAGATCTGATAGCTTTCAGGCTTCAAAAGTGTTGCTTTATTATACACTGCAAAAAATTGTCTTGTTTCTAGTCAAAATATCTAAAAATTCTTAAATCAAGATACTTTTACTAGAAAAGCCAATTGACTTAAGATATTTAGTCTTGTTTCCAGAGGGAAAAAACTAAATTAAGTGCATTTTGCTTAAAACAAGTAAAATTATCTGCCAGTGGGGTAAGTAAAATACTCTTGTTTTAAGAATATTTTACTTACCCCACTGGCAGATAATTTTACTTGTTTTAAGCAAAATGCCTGCAGCCACAGGGAGATAAAAGGAGTAGAATGCGGTTTTGTATTTCACAATGGCTTTGTACCTGAAGCAAATACACTGTAAATCAGTCAACGATAGTGAATTCATAAATATTATTTAGTTTTGTCAGGTTTCATGCCATTTAAGTGGTCTGACCCTTATAGACACCCTCTCACCTCTCCATTGTGAAGCGATCAAGGTCAATTTTGTGTGGAGGTGCTGTCATCAGATCTAGAGCTTGACCCAGCTCTGTCTGGAAAGAAGTCTTGAAAAAAAAAAAATTCAGGTTTTAGACAGCCCACATACAGTATGTCAGTATCTATTAAACAATATGCAGTTAATCATGTGATAGAAACTGCATAATAGTCTTCGTACATTTGTATGAACAAGCTGCCAGTGAGCAGTGTTGGGCAAGTTACTCTGAAAATGTTATCAAATTACTGATTACTGATTACTCCTTTTAAAAGTAATCACGTTACTGTTCTGATTACTTTATTTCAAAAGTAATTAGTAATTAGTTACATTACTAGTTACGTTACTTTTTTCTCCATTAAATTTATGAAATCCCAGCATACACGCTCCTGATACATATTTGTTATTAAAGCATCAACATTCACAGAACACTGTTATTTTTAACTAAAGCAAGCGGCTGCTGCGTGCATGGTTTGGCATGGCAGAATGCCAGCAAAGAGCGCTGCATTTATAATCTCTAAAAGACATCTCAGTTCATCGCAATCTCACAAATCTCTGTCAACACAATAAATATATGCATAATGAATCTTTCATAATGTCTACAATTCGTGTGTTATAATGAGAGGATTCGTGAGCACGCAAATTTCAGCACTGCATTGCTCAACGCGACAAACACGTGTTATAGCCTAAATAGAAAGTCTTCATATGCTTGCACCTGTTAATCGTTTATATTTTATATTAGTTCATGTAAAATTATAATGTGTTAAATTACTCCGTTACTAAAAAAGTAATCAAATTACAGTAACGCGTTACAAAGTAATGCATTACTGCCCAACACTGCCAGTGAGCAATAATAAGTTAAAATGTGTGCACATTGCTGTAACAGAGTAATGAAACTTTTAGGTGATTACCTCAGTAAAAAGCTCAAGAAGATGGATATAGTAGCGCTGTCCTCTGCAATGTCTGCGAAGAAGGCGGTAGATCGCCCCCTCCAGGAGAAAAGCATCATTAATGGCATCCAGACCAATACCTTCCTGACAAATACATAAACAACATAGATTAGCACACAATTGATATACACTAGTGTAATAGAACACACACACACACACTTATATAAATAAAATATATATTGTAATAAATATATATTTATATATTATTATTATTATAATAAATATATATAATATACTTATTATATAATACTTATTCCTCTAATACTTATACCGTAAATTAAAATAATTTTGTCAATCCCAGAAACTGATTATTATGATTGTTCTTAACAGTAAAAGTATTATAATAATAATCAATATTCTTTTGTGTGAAAAAAATATTGAAATAAGAATGTGGAATTGAGTTCTACTATTATAATGATGATGAAGATGATGATGATGATGATTAATAATAGACTTATCTAAGTTTAATTTCAAGAGGACAAAATGTTACATGATAGAAAATACATGATAGAATTTTTTTTTTTTAAAGATTCCACTTCAAAGAATAAAACTAAATTGACTGGAAATATTATTAGAACATAAACAAATTTATCAATATTCACTCCTTGTAATGCAATTTTACGGTATCATCAGCATATATCTCAAACCAATCATAAATCAATCAATCAATTACCTTCTTATACCAACAGGGTTGACCCCTTCTTGTCAGGGATGCATCCATAATGTCATCAGACACCAAGAAAAAAGCCTGAAGCTGGGGAGAAAACAAAACGTTTTGCACTGCACAATTTGTTCGTTTGCATTGCAATTGACCTTATGACAGATAAATGACTGACAGCCCAAAGTGGCAATCAAATCACTGCACTAAGAAGCCTTGCTGCCATTTTGTCCATCAAGCTGTAAAGTCTATCAAGGTGTTGTTATAGCAGATGTCATTCGGATACTAGGTATCCAGAGTGGCTAGTTAATAGTTTTGTTCGTTCCTTTCCTGAAATCAGCCAGTAATCTTGAATAATGCATGAACTGGATCAGACTTGTCTTTCTTTATGACACTGACATTTTACACTTCTGAGATTCTGTGACTTTTTCTCCATTAAATAAAAAGGCTGTACAATTAAAGTGTGTGAGTTTGAGTTTTTTTTTTTTATTATCATTAGATGTAATTTAAGTGGTTACATTAAATTTTATATGGAAGTATGCTTCATTGTCAGAAAAATTAAGAAGGAAAAGTTTGGTTTATTTCCTCTGTCAATCTCTATCTACAGTTAGTGTAAATGTATACTAAATGTTCATCCAAGATACTTGTGCAATGATAAACTTTGATAAACTGCATTTGAAGTCATTTACTCTGAAATCATCTTGTACACCAGCGAGCAAGCTGACTTGCATTGTCAGTAACCGTTGTCATAAGGTCAATTAATAGTATCAATTTCACACACCAGTTCAATGCACCATCCAACCAAAAGGGCTCTGTGAACTTCATCAGGTGCCAGTTCAGAAGGAGAGACCAGCTCCCGTAGCGAACCAATCACAGACAAGCCTCGGTTTCTCTTGCCTCCAGGAGCATTGTACCGAAGCACCTAAAGAAAAATGATACTTATTTCAAAATAAAAAAGAAAAGCCAAACTGACAAATAATAAAATAATTCAATAGAGTGTCGTTTCAGAATGGTTTCAGATCTGTTCTAGAGTTTTAAACTTTAAATGCTTTGTCTGCCATCTTAACTATTTGTCTTCATGCAGATTTCCTCGCTCCAAACAGGCTGGGAGAGGTTTACTCTACCTCTCTGAGTCTGTTGAGGGCATCAGTGAGAACTGGATCAGTGAAGTCCTGCTCTGTAAGTTCAGAAACCAACTTTTCAAACTCCAAATCAAAGAGCTGAGCATCTGACAACATCTTGCCTTTCTGCTGGACACCGTTACTGCACCTGTTGTCACTCTGAAGTGATGGAGCACAGAAACATAGTGTGATGACAGAGACATAAATCAGAAACAGGCAAACATATGACATAGGGATTACTGTATCACTTGGAAAATATGGAAATAATATGTTGTCCTAAACTGAAAATACACACTGTGCATGCATAAAAATCTGCAGACAGCTTAACGTAGCGCTTTGATAATGCATTGGGTTTAATCTGTAGTAAAAGACTGATTTAGCAAACTTGCTATTATGTGACAGCTTTTATAAGGAATAAATATTATATCCAATTTTAGGAAATAACAGGTGGAATAATACTTAGCACAATCACACATAAGCAATGTAAACATGGTAAACATGATCGCATAAACTTTGCTAGCTTCGCTAAGGGAGCTGCATTAACATTATTTACATAGTATTTGAGATTAACCGGATCATAAAACACTTTTATCTAGAAAGAGGTTTACTTTGACTTACCACGAATCTGTCCTTGCTCAGACTACTGCCACAAACAATTCTGTGGGCTTTTATTTCACCTGCAGTATGAAAAGTCAAGACGGTCCATGAGATCGAAGGCGTACCTCATATTGTAGTTTTTTGTATATTTGTTTCAGTATGAAGGCTTCGTTTAAACTTCAAGTACCAAAATGCTTTGCGCATGATCTGTTGGGGCGTGTACGCAAAAGCTCATATGACATCACGAACGTCCATTGGTTGCAGTAAT
This sequence comes from Sinocyclocheilus rhinocerous, assembly GCF_001515625.1. Lineage (NCBI taxonomy): Eukaryota > Metazoa > Chordata > Actinopteri > Cypriniformes > Cyprinidae > Sinocyclocheilus > Sinocyclocheilus rhinocerous. The sequence goes on from NW_015633151.1 coordinate 2,314,829, forward strand.
CGAACGAGGATGGGCTCCAGAGAAATCAGCCAATGAGAAGAGACTATCCACGACGCAAAGGGTGGAGTGAACGCAAAGGAACCTATCAGATTTGGCAAACTCTAGTAGCATGATAAACACCAGTTTATGTATATGACAGATTGACAATAAACAGTTATTTCTTCACTGTTGGACCCCAAAATATCAGTTACTTCGCATGGTTGTAGTAGCTTTAAACACAGTTCTAAACTGCTTTTGGACAGTTTTGTTGGAAGGACCGGTTTGCACAAAGCCTATGTTTGTGTGTGTGTGTGTGCGTGCGCGTTTTTGTGACAAATGAGGACATAAATTTGTATAATGACAAGGGTATGACATAGGTATTACAAGGAGAAGGTGACTTTTCAGGACATTACACCATGTCCCCACTTTTCAAAGCGCATATATATCACACAGAATGGAGTGTATTGAAAATCTGAAATAGCACAAAGTTTCCCATACACATACATATACATATACATATATACATATATACATACACATATACACATATACATATGCACATATACACAAATACATATACATATATACATATATACATAAATATATATACATATATATATACATATATACAGGGTCGGCGCTAGTGGGGTGAAAGGTGGTGACGATTATAATACTTAATTAATTAATTAATAATTTATGCATTTAGCAGACGCTTTTATCCAAAGCGACTTACAGTGCATTCAGGCTATACATTTTTTACCAGTATGTGTTAGGGATGGGCCATACCCCTTATTTTGTTTTCGATACGATACCGATATTTTTCAAGCAAGTATCGTCGATATCGATACCAATTCGATACTTCTGCACTAAACTTTTAAATTATGAAATGTATTAAATTATTAAATTACTAAGAGTAAAATGGGTAATGAAAACCACTTAACTTTATGTTTAAAACGCATTTTAACCCGTTTAATCCCAAATTTTTCCCAGACATGAAAATATCCAAATGATGTGTCATTAGTAACCCTTTGAAATAATCAAAAAAAATATATTTTTTTTTTTTGGAAAAGTGTGTGAAAAATTTTATTTTATGGTCAGTCACAATTGTAACCGGTGGGATAATGTGTATACTGAATTAACATATTTCTGCAGTCTTAAAAATTGTTATATATCTTAGCCCAGCTATTTTAAACTGTTTGATCACATTCTAGGGTTACT
>NW_015633151.1:2316280-2317800 GCF_001515625.1 Sinocyclocheilus rhinocerous
GAGCAGTGGAGTTATTGATTTATTTACTGTATATTGCTGCTGCCACACAGATCTAAAATAAACATGCAATTTATTTCCCAGCTGTTTACCTTCACAGACATAACTGACTGTTTTTTGTAACTTGTGTGTTTTTAACGTAAACTTATATGTGAATGAGAACTTAGTTTAGTACTCACATGCTGTGTGGTGGTCGCTTTCTGTCCATGTGCTTCGGATGTGTGCACTCAGAAAACCGTATATAAGAAGTTTAAACTCATATGGTTTAAAACACATTATTTCAGCGCGATAAACATGATAATCAGAACCAATACAGATGTTTTTTAGCAGGTAGGAGCTGTAATGGTGCAGCTCTATTCTGGAAAAGGGGGCGGGGAGCCACAGCTCATTTGCATTTAAAGAGCCAGGCCCGAAAAACAGAGTGTATCTGCTTCCACTCAAAATAGGCATTTTCAAAATGATATAATAAATGATCTGTGGAGTATTTTGAGCTGAAACTTCACAGACACATTCTGGGGACACCAGAGACTTATATTACATATTGTAAAAAGGGGCATAATATGTCTCCTTTAAAGGACGAGTTATTATTATAAATGCCTGGACATCAAAAATAAAAGGTTACAACTTAGAGATTCCTCTACATATTAAATATAGACCTACTACATCAAAATGTCAGTGTGGAGATCAGTTTAGAGGGGAAGGGGTCTGTCTTTTCACTCCAATAGTAGAAGCTATTCGAGATTGACTTTCAGTCTGTGTTGGTTGGTGACATGTAAAACTTGGTGTTTTGGCTTCCTTTGGAATTATTTTCCTTGTAGGATAAGAAACTATACAAATTGATAATATGCTTTATCGAAGCAACATCTGACTCAATATCATGTTGTAGTACTGAATATGCAAGGCTGAGAGTCTCAGAATGGGAGAGGGTATACATCCAAATGCAGTTTATTAATGGCAAGTATAGAAACAGGACAAGACACTAGAGAACATCCATTTGGAAACCAGAACCAAGCACATATACCAACTCTACCACTATGGAAGGACCTTAACAGGAACAAAAGAAACACAGAGCATTAAATGCACAAAGAATAATACGGATAACAAGAAACAGGTGAGAACAATCAGGCAGCTGAAAAAGGAAACAGGAACACAAAGCACAAGATAGGACTAATGAATAATCACTAAACAAAAGAACAAAGAACTCAAAATTTGTTACAGAATATTACCATTATGTGCTGATATTCAGTACGTTTACATGGACAGCAATACTCTGATTTTAATACGATTAAGACACTACTCTGATTAAGAACCTACCATGTAAACAGAGATTTTTGATTACCTTAATCCGGCTACAGTCATAATCAAAGTAAACACTAATTGAATTAAGACATGTGGAGTATTCCTATTTTAGTCGCATTATTGAAGTGCATGCCACCCAAATGTTCAATCAAAGAACTTTGATTCTAGCTGTAGTATTGTTGTTGCCACCGCCGCCATGTCGTGGAGACGCTGTGTTTCGTTAT
>NW_015633151.1:2317896-2326731 GCF_001515625.1 Sinocyclocheilus rhinocerous
TTTTTACCGTTGTGTAGGACTTTTCGCCGCATTTTGCGACAAGATACACACACGGCAGTGGTCAACCATTTGACAGCAAACAAAAGAATGGCTTCAACAACGCCGTCATCTTTTTGCACGTATAGCATGACAAATAATTAACTGCACTTGAAGCTTTCAGTAAATTAAAAATGAAACACCCAAAACTGTATATGGCATCATAATGAAGACGAATATGTTTATATGTGAAATTCTGGAGGGGACGTCGGATGGCGTCGCATGGTGGCGTAATGACGTGTGCCATTAATCGATCTATGTACTATATGTAAAACGGGAACATGAAAGGAATATTCTAAAAGCAACTCATGTCAACACCTTAATCGTAATATTGTCTTATTCAGAATAAGGTAAATAATTAGATTACTGATGTCCATGTAAACGTAGTCATTGAGAAGAATAGCACGCAGTGTTGCCAACTGCTTTCAGTTGAAAGTAGCTAAACTGGTAGCTAAATGTCACTAGATGACTTCATAATGGCATATTCACTGATCTATATAAAGATGAATATAGATCAGTGGGCAAGATGAGAACTTAGATAAGTTTTGTCCAAGAAGTTGCAATAATTGTCCCTAAACTTTTGAAAAAAGTCTCAAAAGGGGTGGGGAATCTAGCTACAAAATAGTTAAATTGGCAAAACTGATAGCACGCTTGCTATTATAAATTAATAAAAAAATTATTATTTTTTCTAATTCCATATCTTCACACAGTGTTACGGATGTGCAGTCTGTGGAGGCAGCTGTTGGGCCTCTAAATGAGGGAATTATCTCTATCTGTAACATCTGCAAGTCTCTCTTTGATGCTCAAGTTGATCAAACCACTGACATGTGCTCCAATTATGAACAAATCAGGGGACATATTAAGAACACTGAGACAATATCAGAGACAATAATGAAAGAAAAACTGGGATCTTTGGGTGAATGCATGGAGTAATTTACTAAAGAAAACGGAAATTCTGAGCAGCAATGGAAAAATGTATGGCCAAAGATAAATTAAATACTGAGAAGAATTCTGCTGAAGAATCGTTAAAGAATTCCAAAGCAGCTTTGGAGCAGGCAGAAAAAAAGTCTAGAATCAGCAAAATATGCCTTAAGAGTACATCAAGACGGGAAGAACACAGGTGAAGAGGGGTAGCAATTACAGGGGCAGCACTGCTTGCAATACCAGTTATTGGAAGGCTTGCTGGAGAGAAATTCTCTTTGATCCACTACTACCTTTTATCATCATCCTAAGAGTACAACTAACCATCAATTGTGGCTTCTTCTTTTGGAGTTTTATGGCGGTTGGCAAAATCAATTGTGACTGATATGATTTCTTGTTTTTCTCTAGGTCCAATCACGATCTGTGAGGGATGTAGCAAATTAGCTCAAAAGGGAAATGTATATAAATAATTACAATTCATTATAATTACTATTATTTATATCAGCTGCCAGTTGTCAGGGAGTCACAGTCACCATCCACAACGACACCACTAATCAAACTCCCTATATCCTTGCACACTCCCCACAGTCACATTGGGTGGTTTTTGCGTCCAGTGGAGTTATGATCTTCGGTCACGTTTGGCAACACTGGGGTGTGACTACCCAGCAAGCAATTTTGTGTTTAAAAGACATCTATTATCCGTCTAAACACAGCCCAGACGTCTAGGCTAAAACAAGGCTAAATTTGGGCTGTCTAAAATTGAATAGACGTCTAACCATAGCCCAAGAATAGACTAGTCATCAAATAGACAGCTAATGAACGCCTACATATATACATCTAATAGACAACAAAATGGCAACCCATCCAAACAAAATATACAGCTTTTATTAAGAATAATAACATTTTGAACAACTTGGACAACTTAAGACAATACGAAATGATAAAAATACAAAAGAATTAATGACAAAATAAAATTGTATAAATACAATACACTTAAATATTATTAATAAGATAAAAAAATTAAGTATTTTTCAAGAATTAAAATGTGTAATTAAATTACAGTTACTTATGAAAATGTTAACGATTACAAAGGGGATTACATTTGAATATTTACACACATCCACATACAGATTTAATTGATTTTTTTCCCAAATTGCACTGATTACTCTGAGACATACGGCCCTATAATTTCCGCGATGCAGAAAACACAGACTGGTTCGTAGAATCCAGTCATAAAAACGGAAGTCCTATAGCCTAACGTGGACGGAATATGACACATTTTGGACGAATAAATCAAAAGTAGGTCAGTACACTAGTATGGACTAGTATTAACCCTTTGACGCGTACGATCACACCGGTGTGATCAGTCTTGGCTGGTCCCTGAAGCGTACGATCACACCGGTGTGATTAGAACTTTCAGTGCATCACGTCATCAACTGCTGAATTTAAATCCGCTTTGGCGCTTTGCCTGGCGCATAGCCAGATCAGATGCGCTAAGCGCTTGTCATATTATCACAAATATTCATTGTTTTCAACCATATAATACTTATTTTAGGTTTCAGACATTTAAATACACAAGTACTAGCAAAACCATACATTTACAGTTTGTAAAATGCACGCTGATGTCTATGGAAACGGCAATAATGATCCTTACAAATATAATCTGACGGTTTTGACTGAAGTGTGTCATTTTGCAAACAATCTAGGAATTATGCAAATTGAGTGTGGTGTTTGGATAATTGTGCTTATATTGTGAAAAAAAGAACCCGGTTTTCAAAATTGCGTGTAAACAATTGAAAAAAACTGTAAGTTGGTTTGCCAACCGCCAATAAAATTTAAAGAAGAAGAAGTGCAGTTGATCGTTTTATTTCAGTTAACTAGCCAAGTAAAGGTTTATCGTTTTATTTGTGCATGTTTACTTAAACTTGGAAGTAAAATTGGTCGTTTAGACACTCGCTAACATGAACAATGTAAGCTGTTTAGAGTATTATGATTTAATATTGATCAATTATTATGTTTATTTAACAAAGAATCATTATCCACGTGGATACCATACCACATTAAGATATTAGATTCAGAAACTCAGTGTAAAGCATAAAATAATGTTTTTACTGAAGGGACATGTGGTAAATTAAATATAAGATTATGAAAACATACTTTTTGTTTATTGAGAATATGAAAGAGCTGTCACAGCAGAGTCTTGTGTGTAAAGTCATGTGATGGCTCGCATTCAAGTGATGACAACATGATAACATGCACACATTGGAGACCGTGTCCATTTCATTTAAGTTTGTTTATGCTGCAGATACTATTAGTTCAGAATTGTGAGGCTGATTATGTATAAGTAGCTGCTGAGACTGTTCCTACTTCATCCGCTGCCACAAGTTATGAGCTGATGTGAATCTAGAAGTTTCATTTGGAACTGTAACTCTTTCAAAACAGTCATGTTGCAACCCATTCTTTTTGACAGTTTCAACAGCTTTTTAAGTTATGCATTATTACTACATTTTTTGTTTTGGGAATAAAATGTCCATGAAATGACCTGACCACGATTAATTGCAATGTGCCTGTAACATGAAATATGAATTGACAATTATGGAGTACAAACGTAGCACAGTTGAATATATGTCGACATGTGACGACCCCGGGCTGGACTCCGCTTCGTCCATGGTGAAAGCCGATCCGGTGATCCACAGTGCAAAGTTGTTGTATTTCCTCAGCAGCCAGCACGGATCAGCTCCAGGCATGACGAAGCAGATATCGTCCTCTTTTGGAAGGCCAAACAAAGTAGTTTCGCTTTCACAACGAAACACAGCGCCTTCACGACATGGCGGCGGCAACAACAATACTACAGAGAGAATAAAAGTTACGCCTTCTTTCTTTGCGTGCTTTTGGTTTTCACAACTTCTCATTTTTGTCTTTAACTGACAGCACACATGGGTGGCTCATCTGAACATGAATATGAGGACAGTAAGGGCTTGACAAAATCAGAGCAAAGCTGTGCAAGATTATGTATGATTACAAATGAATTACAGTTTTAACATATTAGTTTTCTTTAATGTTCTTTCATGCTGTCTTTCCACCCTGAATGCCATGTGTTTCTGTGTTCATATATATTCACAGAAATATGAATGCTATTACAGTAAATGTATTTATAATAGCCTACCATTATTATTATTATATAATATATAACAGCTTACTACCACTACTAATAAATGTCATCATCACCATGATAAAAGAGAAATAATGATTGAATAACTTGATAATTATCTAAAGTAAATATTCATTTTCTTGACAGGCAGTATAAGATTTTATCAAGTGACCAGCAGATGGTGACATACTTTTTCCCACAAAACATTTCTTTCATTCATTTAATTTCAAAGGTGATCTTTTAACAGGCAGTTACATTTGTGTCAATTACTGTACATTTGCATTCCTAATGATATTTTAGAGCAATATATTGTTTCTTTGAAGTCTGTTTAACCATTGCCTTGCCCAGTGTTCGAACTGTACCGTGGACTTTGGGGGAGCCCACTTGTTTTTTGTTGGTGTGCCTCAAAAGAGGGCTTACAATGACTTACAAAGATACATAACAGCTACAAGTGTATGCATTACTTGCTTTATGCAAGCACTATATAGGATAAAACACTATACAGGATTTACCCTATTATACTTTATCGACACGAATTGATAGGTGAAACAACTAACAGCCACCCACAAATAGTCTATAAACAAAGCATCAGGCTGTCTGAGTTCACATGAACAACGGTTAAAGTTACTCGTCGTCAGGCTACAGAAGAATACCATACTTCCTCCGTTCAGTTAGACCTAAGACATCGAGAGTCACGCAGACCTATAACAACCCAGCCACAACACATAATTGCGAATAACATGCCTTACCTTAACACAGAATCGACCACAGAGTCCAGCGTTTATATTTTTTCTACGAATCTTTGAGTTAACATGTACTAAACATGAGTGGAATTTGGACCGCAGCGCCCCCACACCTTAATGCTCATGACAAGAATAGCATAGTTATCTTTATTTAAGTGAATTAGGTTTAAATCGCCGTCATGCATGAATGAATTATATTATTGCACTTTTACACATAATAATCCACAATGATCACATTACACAAAATTTAAATTGCACGTCAAAATAACACATTGTCAATATTTTTTGAGACCCCCCAAAACAAATCCCGTTTTCAGGGGAGCCCATGTCTTATTAAGGGGAGCCGAGCTCCCCCTAGCTCCCCCATAGTTCGCACCCTGGGCCCTTGCCACAGAGTCAGCCTCAACATCAGCGCCAGATCATACAGCTCCACCCACTCGTTCACCCTCACCCAAATACTAACCCACTGCAACTGCTTACACTCAATAACAGTGTTGGGGAAGCTACTCTGAAACTGTAAGTTTCAGAAGTTCTCATAAGTTAAAGTTGTTAAGCTACCAAGCTACCCTTCTGAAAAAGTAGCTAGCTATACACTACAAGTTACTACCAAAAAGTAGCTACATTGAAACTACTTTTTTCTCAAATACGTATACTACAAATAACTGAATAAGCATTTATGAGGGTTGTTTTAAGTAAAATATTTAATATTTAAAACAACAATGCTATACAATTATGTCGTAGACTATTGTTTTATTACACACAATATTCAAATATCTCAGACTGTCAAAAGTCAAAGTGCAAAATTGCAACAAATTTAGCATTGCAATAACAGAATGTTATTTTTATTGAAGTAACTTAAATTAAGCACACAGGAGCATTTTCTCAAAAAATACTGTGTGACAGATGGCTGCATTATGGCAAGAAATTAAATTGAATTCTGAACAACCGCTTACATGTGGCTTTGACAGGCAACATGTGGTTTGGGGAAAATAATCTAATTGCAATTTTTCTGGTTAAAATTGCAATTTGTGATTTAAAATAGTATTTTTAAAACAAATTATCAAAACAAATAATTTGATTAAAAATTATGATAAGATAATAATACTAATTTTATTTTTCAGAAAACTATTGTTTGTTTTAGTTTTTTTGTTTTCAAACTGCAGGGTTACTAACATACAGGCAGCCTATAAATGTACATAATATGATACTGTTATGATAAAAATCTTTGACAGCAATTCTTAATTTTGATCAGGAAGTATGGAAAATCAAAAACAGAGTCCATATCTTTAATATGAAATAGGCTATGAGCCTTTTATGCATCCACTGTGGGGGAAAAACAACTCTTGTACACTTCTATACAGGCCATTTCTTTAGAGAAGTATTATTTTTTCTATTTATACCCAAAATAGAACTGAGTGCGCATTACTGAGCGCTATACACATGTAATGTCTATTTCATTCATGCTGGATGCCAGAGGGCACCCTTGTGCAGAAACTCCACATATGCATCACAAAAGTAATAGAACTCATGACGCTCCAGGAAATCCCTAATATGGACAAAGGCATCGCTATCGCTGTGACTGAAAAAAAAGATTGAAACGCTTGAACTGATTAAACATAAAGAATAAACACATGCCTGCGACAATATATGGTTTATCTGTATTCTTCAATCCATCTTGGGTATTTTCATTATAATAAAGTAAATGTATAATCCATTGCTAATCAACATAGCCTTTATTACAGTATTTTCTGCCACACTCTGTCATAAGAAGCCAAATCAGATCAGAAAATGAAGCTATTTCAAACTCTTGACTGACGTTGTGGAGTAAAATTATGTTATTAAATGTTCTCTTTTGTTGGACTTCAGGTTTATAAACGCTTCTCATTAAGTTTGGGAAGCCGCGTGTTGCTTTTTCAAATGCACGTTATAAGCGACTCAAACTCAGCGCTTGCGGAGATGAGCAGCATTTAAAATTGACGCTGCGTGATGTACAGCATCAATAGATTGCGGTAATGCACTATTTTAGTGTGTGATCTTGTAAGAAGACGCTGCATTGCTTCTGTCTATTGCAGGTTCACAAAATAGAATATAGCTATTGGCTACACCGCTTGCTGGAAAAAAGTAGTTAGCTACTGTAAACGCTACATTGTTTTAAAAGTAGCTGAGCTAATGTCAAGCTACTGAAAATTGTAATTTTGTGATCATTTTTTATGATTATTTTACATTCTTTTATGTAAAGCACTTTTAATTACCATTGTGTACGAAATGTGCTATATAAATAAACTTGCCTTGCCTAAATTTCTCACCTGTTTTTCTGCTTGTTGAGTCAGACCAACAAGTTTTCATTCCAAAACCTGAAGAAAAATATTTCCCTAAAGAGTAAAACTGTTTATTCTAACAAGTTTTTAATAAAGGTGCCATAGAATGGAAAACTGTGTTTACCTTGGCATAGTTGAATAATAACAGTTCTGTACATGGAAATGACATACCGTGAGCCTCAAACACCATTATTTCCTCCTTCTTATGTAAATCTCATGCATGCAAAAGACCACTGAAAAATAGGCGAATCAGAACATAACACCGACTGTGACGTTACAGTCGGGATCACTAATAGTTACGCCCCCAACATTTGCATAAGCCCGCCCATGTTCTATGCCAGCCGTCAGCCAAACCTGCACAGCCGAATCATCAAAAGTTCTGCAGGTATTGTGAAGAAACAAGCGAGGATAATAGCGAAAATGGCAGATCATGGAAATAAATGTTATGTTCCAGGCTGTGCAGGGGATGTGATGTGCAGGGATGAGTTGGTGTCTGTATTCAGAAAGGCATGGAAAACAAATAAGCCACTAAAGGGACATGGTTAGCTGCTTGATGATGGCGAATGATTTACAGATCCTGAGCACCACTGACAAGCATCTGATCTTGTAAAATGTGTGGTAAGTACTGCAGCTGTAGTTTACACAGATCACATGTGATCGCAAATCTCGAAAGTGAAAGTAAAAAGCCATTGTGCATTCAAAAGCAGTTTCAGTGCCACGCATATTAAAGGTGCTATAGGTGATTGTCTTCAGAAAAAAAATTTTTTATGCTGGTTGAAAGTCTCTTCATATCCCGATAACAATCATTAAGTTAAGTGGTCTACATGTATTTATCTGTATTTATGTATTCTGTGGAAGGCGTAGGACCAAGAAATGTTCGTCCAATCAAAACGCTTGGTCCGAACGTTTTAATTGGCTTTCCTACCTGTCTGTCAACATAAGTATTTGCATACCTCTGTGCACCCGGTTCGCGCAGACAGGATTTTCTCACTGGTGAATGACACATGATGTAGCCCAACAATTCCCAATTCCAGTCCTCGCAGCCCCACGCTCTGCATTTTTTGCATGTCTCGCTTAGTTAGCACACCCGATTCAGATAACCAGCTCGTTAGAAGTGAGCTACGTGCATGAACTGTGTTCCGATCGATATGATCCCTACACAGTGTTCATTGCTCCCTACTCCCTGAGCAATCCGTTGAAGTTTACTTAACTTCTCATTCACAGATTTTCGCTGCGCAGCGTCTGGATGCGAGGACTGGAATTGAGAACCGCTGATGTAGCCTATTGTAATGTTGTCTCTAGTATTCTGGTCTGTGAGCGTATATGCGTTCAGGGGGCGTGCCTTTGGACGGCGATTGCAGGGAGGGTGGGACGTTCACTTTCAGTGCTATCAGGCTAAAGTTAAAGCATTTTCCAAGATCTTCTACTGCACCTTTAATAGTGGCTCCCCGATGCCCGCATTTTATATACAGTATAATTACCCAACGATATAACTGCGAGAGAAAGTATTGAAATATATATTTCCCCTGTGTTTCCTTCCTGTTGTGTGAGCTACTGAAATGAGCCGCACTGTGAAACAGCCAATCAGAGCAGAGCTCAACAATTGACTGTGGTAAAAAAAAAAGGGCATCACTTCCCACTTTGATAATTACTGTAGTTACCATGT
>NW_015633152.1:0-1154 GCF_001515625.1 Sinocyclocheilus rhinocerous
AAACTCCATATGAACAGGCAGAGTTTATGCAATAAAGCCACAACATGTGACTGCCTGTACGTCTAGAGTGTGCCAGCCATGCTATGACAGCCGACACAAATATGAAAGCATGACATATATAATTTGTGTTGGTCTCAGAGGGCACAGTCCAATCCAATAGGTTTTGCCCTTTTGAGGTCATTCTGGTGTGTCACGCACACATACTGTAACTGTGTTTCTCATTTTGCACGTACCACAGGCTTTCATATGAAAGCAGTGTTTCACAGTATAAAAGGAAACTCTGTTATAAGAAGATGGATGGATAGATGGATAGATAGGTAGATGAATAGACAGGAGGATGATGAATGGGTAGGTGGATGGAGGGACAGACTATATGGATGATCAAAAAATCTTGGATGGATGAATAAGACAAACAGATGAATAGATGGAAAGATGGATATTTTTAATAGAAAAATTGATAGATGGATTTATTTATTTATTTTTATACAATTTTTTAAATATAGATGATAGATGAATGGATAGATGGATTTTTTGAATATATGGATGGATGGATGGATGGATGTTTGACAGACAGACAGACTGGATGGATGGACGGATGAATGGACGAATGAATGGACAAATGGATAGATAGATAGATAGATAGATAGACAGAGGGACAAAGGGGCAGATGGTTGGATAGATAGACAAACAAATGCATGGATGGATGGGTGGATGAATAGACAGAGGGACAGACAGATGGATAGACAGATTTAGGAATAGTCAGATGGATAGATGGGTAGATAGAAGGAAAGATGGATATTTTTAATAGATAAATGGAAAGATAGATATTCTTTTAATCTATAGATGATAGATGAATGGCTGGATGGATGGATGTTTCTCCAGACAGATAGATAGACAGACAGACAGATAGATAGATAGATAGATAGATAGATAGATAGATAGATAGATGTTTTGTTGGACCCTGAAATGTCAAGAGTTGCATAAATTCTAAGCATTTTTTTTTCTCCATATAAGCATTTTGTAATCTATATTTACAAAACTTACTGCTGAGGAATTGTGGAACTTTTCACTTGCAAAAGATCAGCAGTGCAGAAAAGAATTGTGGGAACTGCTTGGAACAAACGTACAATTTATATTATTTTTTTTTTTATTAC
>NW_015633153.1:0-797 GCF_001515625.1 Sinocyclocheilus rhinocerous
CAGAAATATCATGGTAACAAGGTACAAACCCCACAGAAATACCACGGTAACACCCCACACAAATACCACGGTAAACACCACACAAATACCACGGTAACAGGGTATCTTTGAAGATTATAAAATATCCTTTCCCTGTAAATGTGCATAGTTTATTTAACTTACCATCTTGGTATTTTGAGAGATTGTTTATTTATTTATTTATTTTCATGTTTATATTTGTTTTTTTATATATATATTTTTATTTTATGTATTTATATTAATATATTTTAATTGATTATTATGTATTTATTTATGTATTTCTATTCATACTTTTTTAATAATTAATTTTTTATGTTTATTCATGTATTTGTTGCACAGATGTGTGATTCGTGTGGTTCTGTTCATTTATTTGTTGCACTCAGATGTTTCATTAGTGTTGTGTGGTTGTTGTTTCTCTCGTAGCTGCTGTCGTACGGAGGAAGACTCTCCTACACGCTGGCCTTCTTCGCTCTGGACGGCGTGGGTCTGGCCAATCACGAGCCTCAGGTGCTGATGAGGGGCGGACACCTGCGCAAGCTGGTCATCTACACCGAGCTTCCCGCGCCTGAGAACGGCGTCCGCACCGGACAGGAGCTTCCTCTGACCGAGGTGAGTCGCTTACATCACCTCTGTGTGAGTGTGATCCCGGCGCGCTCTGACCGCGTTCTCGTGTTTGTGTGCAGCACAAGTGGAAGTATTTCAACTCCGTGTCTGATGAAGCCGTGAGTTACACTGACTTCATGTCAGTGCTGAGTAACGTGGAGTACATCATCATCAAA
>NW_015633154.1:0-1813 GCF_001515625.1 Sinocyclocheilus rhinocerous
TTCTGACTGTAACTCTGAATTCAATCCTCTCCGGAACAAGAGCTTCAGTGTGTCCTCCACCCACACAGTCTGAGCCGCGAGAGTGCGGAAGGATAGAGCGTACTCAGCTGCTGGCTTTCCTCCCTGAGAAAGGGTTAACAATTGGTCGCCCGCGCTTCTCCCCTCAGCTGGGTGTTCGAAAACCTCGCAGAAATCTCGAAGGAATGCTTCGAAGGTGGGGAATGCTGAATCGTCCATCCTCCAGCCAGCGGTGGCCCAATAACCGTCCATCCTCCAGACAGCGGTGGCCCAATCCAATGCTCTCCCGGTGAGTAGTGAGCAGACGAAAGCAATGCGGCTAGAATCTGTGGGGTAAAGCGAGGGCTGTTGGTTGACAAAGAGCGAGCACTGAAGTAGGAAGCCCTTGCATTTGGCAGGTTCTCCATCGAATTTCTCAGGGAAAGCAAGTCGTGGGCTGACTGGAGGTGTCTGAGCAGGTTGTGGGTTACTGAGGACAGATGGCGGATTAGAAACGGCTCCGGGGGGTGATATGCTGATGCCTTGTAGTGCCTTGACGAGCTCCTCAGTCAATGTGGTGAGCCGATTTAACTGGTGTTGATGCATGGCGAGCTGTGAGGCCTGAGCAGAGAGTTCTGTTGATAGTTGTAGGAGCGCTGCTGGATCGCTGTTCGGCGAAGTCTTCTGTTGCGACACACCAGAAGGGTTTGGATCCATTTGCAGTTTATTAAGAATAGTCAGACAATACAGGGTCAAATACCGGCAAGGCAGAACAGTAGAGACAAGGCAGCGGCAGAATCGTGAACCAGGCGAGAGATCGGGGCAGGCGGCTAGAGAACAGAGTCCGGGTGAAACAATCCAAGTCGGGGCAGGCAGATAACAATCAGAGAAACAGGAAACAGTCCAAGATCAAAGCACAGAAAACAAAACACGGGTATAACGCTCGGAAATGACAGCCGGGGCAAATCAAGACTTCGCAAGGAGTTCGTGAAATGGTGTGGCTTATATGTGTGTGTGTAAATGAGATGCAGGTGTGATTGTGTAATCAGTCCCAGGTAAGAGGGATGATGGGAAATGGAGTCCGAATGGAAGATCGCTAATACTCTGGGGACAGTTCCCTCTGGTGGTGCGGAGGAGGCGGTACGGGAGCCTCCTCTGTAACACGATCTGACACGATATCTTCGGGTAGGCCATAGAATCTGAACACCTGGTTGCAGAGCAGTTCGGCGGTTTCGAAGGCTGTGGGGAGCTTGGGTAGAGGAATTAGGCGGCAGGCTTTGGAGAATCGGTCTATGATTGTGAGTATGGTGGTGTTACCTTGGGAATTGGGTAGGTCGGTGATGAAGTCGATGGCGATATGAGACCAAGGTCGTTGTGGTGTCGGTAGTGGTTGTAGCAGGCCGGCCGGGAGTTGTCTGGGTGATTTGGAAGTCTGACACGTGATACAGTCCTGGATGAATTTGGTGGTGTCGGTCAGCATAGTGGACCACCAGAATCGATTCTTGAGCAGGTGTACTGTGGCAGTGATTCCAGGATGACCTGAGCTGGGTGTAACGTGTACCTGAGAGAGCAGTCGCTGTCGTTGGGGTTCCAGCACATAAGTGAGGTTGGCAGGGCATTCGGGAGGCGGTGGATCTTGGAGGTTCATATGTTCGATCTCGGTCATGATATCCCACTGTACAGGTGCCACGAGAAGGCTTTCAGGAAGGATAGTGTCGCTAGAGGTGGCTTGGACTGTTTCCTCGGTTTGACGTGAGAGAGCGTCGGCTTTAGTGTTCTTGGAACCCGGTCTGTATGTGACGGTGAACCGAAATCT
>NW_015633154.1:19091-21020 GCF_001515625.1 Sinocyclocheilus rhinocerous
AAACAGAGTCCAGGTGAAACAATCCAAGTCGGGGCAGGCAGATAACAATCAGAGAATCAGGAAACAGTCCAAGATCAGATGCACAGAAAACAAACACGGGTATAACGCTCGGAAATGACAGCCAGGGCAAATCAAGACTTCGCAAAGAGTCTTGGCTTATAAAGTGGTTTATGTGTGTGTGTGTGTGTGTGTGAGTGTGTAAATGAGGTGCAGGTGTGGTTGTGTAATCAGTCCCAGGTATGAGGGATGATGGGAAATGGAGTCCGAATGGGAGATCGCTAATATTCCGGGGACAGTTCCCTCTGGTGGTGCGGAGGAGGCGGTACGGGAGCCTCCTCTGTAACAGAGCCCTCCCCCTGCGAGCGGCTCCTGACGCGAGGAAACGGGCGACGCCAGGGTCTTCCACGAGGTCGAGGGGCCGGTTTCTCCGGATGCGTCCTGTGAAACTCTTCAGTGAGAGTGGGGTCAAGGATATCTCCAGCGCTGACCCAAGATCGCTCCTCCGGACCGAACCCCTCCCAATCGACCAGATACTGGAGGGTACCGCCCCGGCGTCTGGAGTCTAGCAACTCGTGCACTCGATACGCCTCCTCGCCGTCAACCAGGATAGGCAGGGAGGTCTGCGGCCTGGCTCCCTCCTCCGTCTCTCCTCTCGGACCACCAGCGGGTTTAAGCAGTGATACATGGAATGTTCGAGAAATACGATAATTAGAGGGCAGTTCTAAACGGAATGATACTGGAGTTATTTGTCTAGAAATTTTGAAGGGACCAACATACCTGGGACTGAGCTTTTTACATGGTAGCCGGAGGAGGAGATCTTTGGTCGAGAGCCATACCCATTGGCCCGGTGTGTACTCTGGACCGGGACGTCGGAGTCGGTTAGCTTGTTGTTCTTGTCGTCTGACAGCATGAAGTAGGTGAGTGTGAGCTCGGTCTCAGACCTCCTCGCTGTGTTGCAGCCAGTCTGTGACCGAGGGTAGGTCGGTGGGTTCGCCAGACCAGGGAAACAGTGGTGGTTGAAAACCCAGGATACACTTGAACGGGGTCATCCCTGTGGCTGGTTTCACCAGTGAATTCTGTGCGTATTCTGCCCAAAATAGATACCTGCTCCAGTCCGATTGTTGTTGCTGACAGTAGGATCTGAGGAATCGAATCACCTCCTGATTCAGACGTTCGGTTTGCCCATTGGATTGAGGATGGTACCCGGATGTAAGGCTGATGTTGACGTTGAGGTGTTTGAAGAAGGCGGACCATACTTTGGAAGTGAATTGAGGCCCTCGATCTGACACGATATCTTCGGGTAGGCCATAGAATCTGAACACCTGGTTGCAGAGCAGTTCGGCGGTTTCGAAGGCTGTGGGGAGCTTGGGTAGAGGAATTAGGCGGCAGGCTTTGGAGAATCGGTCTATGATTGTGAGTATGGTGGTGTTACCTTGGGAATTGGGTAGGTCGGTGATGAAGTCGATGGCGATATGAGACCAAGGTCGTTGTGGTGTCGGCAGTGGTTGTAGCAGGCCGGCCGGGAGTTGTCGGGGTGATTTGGAAGTCTGACACGTGATGCAGTCCTGGATGAATTTGGTGGAGTCGGTCAGCATAGTGGACCACCAGAATCGATTCTTGAGCAGGTGAACTGTGGCAGTGATTCCAGGATGGCCTGAGCTGGGTGTAACGTGTACCTGAGAGAGCAGTCGCTGTCGCTGGGGTTCCGGCACATAAGTGAGGTTGGCAGGGCATTCAGGAGGCGGTGGATCTTGGAGATTCATATGTTCGATCTCAGTCATGATATCCCACTGTACAGGTGCCACGAGAAGGCTTCCAGGTAGGATGGTGTCGCTAGAGGTGGCTTGTACTGTTTCCTCGGTTTGGCGTGAGAGAGCATCGGCCTTAGTGTTCTTGGAACCCGGTCTGTATGTGACGGTGAACCGAAAT
>NW_015633155.1:0-391 GCF_001515625.1 Sinocyclocheilus rhinocerous
CGCAGCCTAATTTTAATTTTTGGGTGAACTAACCCTTTAATATAGAAAATGAGTCTTGAGTCTTAAGATGTTTGAAATATTATTATTATTATTTTTTTTTTACATGCACACAGATACTAAAACTGCATGTTAATTAGAGCTGGTCAGTATGATCTTAAAGGGGTCATATGATGCTGCTAAAAAGAACATTATTTTGTGTATTTGGTGTAATGAAATGTGTTTATGCGGTTTAAAGTTCAAAAAACACATTATTTTCCACATACTCTACATTATTGTTTCTCCTCTATGCCCCGCCTTTCTGAAACGCGTCGATTTTTACAAAACTAATCGGTCTGAAAAGCGAGGTGTGCTCTGATTAGCCAGCTATCCAGTGCGTTGTGATTGGCCAAAT
>NW_015633155.1:409-532 GCF_001515625.1 Sinocyclocheilus rhinocerous
ATTGGCCAGCTATCCAATGCGTTGTGATTGGCAGAATACCTCAAGCGTGAGACGGAAAAGACGGAAATCTCACACACATTGGGCGGCGTTATGCAAATCTTCTCAGATCGTGACGTAGGTATG
>NW_015633156.1:0-783 GCF_001515625.1 Sinocyclocheilus rhinocerous
ACAAGAGAGCGGCAGGTCGTCGTGTGGGGGCTCAGCTTTGATGTGATTCTGTTTTTATACGATCAAAGCAAGCATTAAAGGGGTTCAGTTCATCTGTGAGGGAGGTATTACTGGTTGGTGGTCAATGTTTTTAAATTAGTCTTCAATCCTCAGTTTGTAGTCAGTAAACATGATCACATTCAGCAGTCACAGCAGAAGTTAGAGACAAAACTTAACTGAAGTCTATTCAAAAGTTGTATGAATCTATTCTAAGAAGGTTGGACGCTGTATTAAAGGCAAACGATGGTAAACACATTAATAAAATACTGGCTGTTTCTAATGTGTTCACATTATTTTCTCCAACCCCTCTGCACTTAAAGGGATAGTTCACACAAAAATTTAAATTCCCCCATGATGTGCTCACCCTCAAGCCATCCTAGATGTATATGAAGTTCTTCTTTGAGACAAATATAATCAGAGTTATATTAAAAATGTCCTGGCTCTTCCAAGCTTTATAACGTGGGGTCGGACTCAAATGAGAATTAAAATAGACTACTGTAACATTGCTAGTCATGTAACATGTGAAATGATGTAAGATACTCACTAGAGTGTGTTGAGTGTACAGTGTTTATCCTGCAGTAGAGCAGCGATCTGATTCACTCGTGTGTCTCCTAGTTCATGTTCACTCAGATTCAGCTCTCTCAGGAGTAACGGGTTTTTACCCACAATTCCAGTCACATACTGACAGCCTTTATCTGGAGCAGGACCCACAAACCTGCAGAAGAGAAGATGAAGCTGGATTCA
>NW_015633157.1:0-692 GCF_001515625.1 Sinocyclocheilus rhinocerous
GCCAAATTAGATTTTTATTCATTTATTTTTAAATGATTAAAAAAAATTTTTAGTATAATTTAAAAATTTACTCTACCTATCTACAATTATTTCTAATAAAACGTAAATATATATTTAAAATATATGATTAAATATATCTAAAAATGATATTTTCTATCTAATTTAACAATGATGCATTCTGCATTTATATATATAATTGATTCTAAAGTTATAATTTTTCAATTATGCATCCTGTTTGCTTACAATATATCAAATTATATTTTATGTTTTTTTTATGCTAGTTTTAACAATGATGCATCCTATTTGCTTTCAGTACATAAAATTATAATTCTAGTTTTTTTTAAATGCTCATTTTAACAATTGTGCATCCTGTTTGCTTACAATATTTAAAATTATAATTGTTTTTTAAATGGTAGTTTTAACACTTATGCATCCAGCTTGCTATATATATATATTAGGGGTGTAACGGTACACAAATATAAGGGTTCGGTACGTACCTCGGTTTTAACGTCACGGTTCGGTATGATTTCGGTACCGCAGGGGGAAAAACTTTTTTTTTTAAAATGTTTTCTTGAAAAAGTTGCTCTTTCTTTAAATACATTCAGTTATAGTTTAAATGTTCTTAGTGATAAAAATCTACCTCAGCTTATGCTTAAAACTATAGGGAGCCCTTTTACATTATAAGGTTACAA
>NW_015633157.1:751-859 GCF_001515625.1 Sinocyclocheilus rhinocerous
ACTTAACCCAAACTTAAATTTAATTGCTATTTATTTTTAAATAGATGATCAACACTCAAAAAAAAATAATTGTATGCAAACATGTAAACTGCACATAATGCAGTTTTT
>NW_015633158.1:0-685 GCF_001515625.1 Sinocyclocheilus rhinocerous
CTGGATGTTGCTAGGTGGTTTCTAAGGTGTTCTTAGTGTTATACAGGTGGTCTGATGATTGCTATGATGTTATAGACTTTGATATATGATATACTATTTGATATATAGTTGCTAATGTGTTATGGGTGTAGTTAAGTGGTTGCTAAGATGTTCTGGGTGTTTGCTAAGTGGTTCCGGGTATGGCTAAGTAGTTGCTAAGGTTCGGTGTTGCTATGTTGTTTCTAAGTCTTTGATAGGTGGTTGCTAAGGTGATCATGGTGTTGTTTGGTGGTTTCACTAGATGGTTTGTAATGTTTTCTGGGTGTTGACAGATGGTTGCTGAGGTTTTTTGGTGGTTGCTAAGGTCTTCTGGATGTTGTATAGATGGTCTTCTGATGATTGCTAAGATGTTGTTTTGTACATGGTTGCAAATGTGTTATTGGTGTAGCTAGGTGATTGCTAAGTGTTTTGTACATGGTTGCAAATGTGTTATTGGTGTAGCTAGGTGGTTGCCATGTTGTTTTAGGTGGTAGCTAAGATATTTTGGATGTTCACTAGATGGTTTCTAAGGTGTTCTGGGTATTGATAGATGGTTGCTAAGGTATTCTGCTGGTTGCTTGGGTGTTCTGGATGTTGCTAGGTGATTTCTAATGTGTTTTGCGTGTTATATAGGTGGTCTTCTAATGATTGCTAAGATGTTCTATGT
>NW_015633159.1:0-723 GCF_001515625.1 Sinocyclocheilus rhinocerous
AAATGAAAACAGAAAATATAATTCAAACTATTAACTATGACTTTGTCTCAATAAACTCCCAATTTAGGGTACAACGGGGCTAAAGGCACACCTTAAGAAAACATTTGCTTTTCACTGCACCTAAAATATAGGTTGCAGAAAAAAATATATACGTTTGTATAGAATATTAATGGAGCAACAGATTTTGTGTGAAAATCATACAAGTCGTTTATTTTGTTTAAAAATCGTATAAATGTATGAGGTGGCAAGGGGGGCCTTTTACCCCACACACGGGTTAAAAGGCTCACCAGCATGGGGCAAAAGGCACACAGTATTGATAAAAATACTTCAGCTAAAATATTATTATTATTTTTTAAATAATGTCTAAGTTAATACTTGTTCAAAACAATCACTTTAGCAAAGTTTGCACTATTTCTGCTATTAAAGATTATATTTCACAGTGTTATTAAATTATTCATGTTTTTAAAGATTAATTTTAAGTAAGCTAGAAGGTGATCTAAATGTAAAAATAGGGAAAATGTGCAGCACAATTAAATATTGAGAGGACATATAGTATAAACAGTATAAAATATCATCCGATATTGATAACTTCTAAAAATCTCTAATGCCTACAAATAACTTATGGAATGGTAATTTATGGCAAAATCTATAAATCTGAGCCAAAACAACTGAATCAAAACATGTTCATCTGTCCTGGCACAGTGAATTCCATTGTAAAGCACT
>NW_015633160.1:0-653 GCF_001515625.1 Sinocyclocheilus rhinocerous
AGACCTTAATGTACATAACTCATAAGTGAAAAATATAACAAGAAACAGTTATTTTAATAAAACAACATCAAATGTGAAACATCAAACAGATAATTCCAGATAAGTAAATTTTTTCATTGTAAATTATAAGATTTTATTATTTTTCACTTCCAAACACTGTACATTTAACAGTATTTTACTTTAAAATGACATGAAATGTCCCATTAGCTCAACTATGTACTAAGCACAACATGTTCCTGGATCAACATCCTTGTTGATCCTGGAACAACATTCCAATTAACCAATCAGAATTGAGAGATAACTTTTCAGGAAATATCTGTTTTAGGCTTACAATCAGGATTAGGTGCTTCTACACCCTTGGTAATCAGCTATCATTTCCCTCTGATTTTAGGAATAAATTAGGGGTAAGGTTAGGTTTAGGGGTAGGGATTGGGTTTAGTCTATATTTTTGGACAGTAATGTTGATCCTGGATCAACAAAAGATGTTGATCCAGGAACATGTCTTACTTGGCAAAATCACGGCGACCCTCAACTACACTGTTTCACCGTATAAAGCTAAGGGAACTTATTGTTAACCAATTAATAGGTTTTTACCACAGTAATATATAATGTAATATATAATGTAATATATATATATATATATATTACAGTGA
>NW_015633161.1:0-586 GCF_001515625.1 Sinocyclocheilus rhinocerous
AAATGTACAGATTTGTAACAACAAATGCCCTCAGTCTGTTGACACAAAATAAATCATTTTTAAGTGGCAAGCCTATAAAAATAATAAAAGCACTCAAAATCTCTCAGGTCTGAATGAACTGATCATATTTCCCTCACATGCTCGTTGCTGCTGCACTAAATGTTTATTTCAGCAGGAAGACGCCAGATGCACAAGCATGTGGGAACAACAGACTGACTTAGCGAGATGTTGAACATGTCTGTGAAGACATCAGTGAGTTCCACTGCACAGTCTCTCAGTACACATACAGTGCACATACAGGAAACATGCTACTTTATAATAGAACTTTATATAACAAGGCCAGCAATACACTAGAGCCTGATGGGAGGGGAATTTAGTATCAAGTTCATCTGAAAGTGAAAGTGACGTGTTGCCAACAAAATTACAGCAATTTATTTAGTTTAGTCCAAAGTAAAAATTATACTTGGATGTTATGGTAAAAAGTAGATCAGATTGTGGGTCAGTTTGGAGGACACACATGAAAATGTTTGTTTCTACTCCCCACTGAACCCACACTACAAAAGAATCATGTAAAATGCTGTAAACC
>NW_015633162.1:0-989 GCF_001515625.1 Sinocyclocheilus rhinocerous
ACAAATATATTTAATCATCTTGTATATGACACTCTCATAATAATCAAATTAACGGGTTAATTGATCTTTTATAAAGCCTCTTTGGGAGTTGAAGCAGGGATGGGCAAACTTGGTACTGGAGGGCCATTGTCCTGCAGTTTAGCTTTAACCCTGATCAAACACACCTTTACCAGCTAACTTAATTAGGATTACTAGAAGGCTACAGATAAACACATTTAATATTTAAACTATAAATAAATGTACAGTATAACGGTGAGTGATTTCAGAAAAAGAAAGACAATGTACCTTTATTGGTTGCCGCTGTCTGCTCCGGGCTCGCGGAGCTCTTTTTTTTTTTTTCCCCCTCACTGCTGATAGACGTCCAAACTAGCTCTTCTGATTGGCCAAAATGCTCTGATCTTTAAAGAATGCACGCCGTTGCCTCTACAGATGCACAAATGCACATATTTTACACAGATATGTGGTGCAAAAGGGAGAGTGCGCGAAAGTTCAAGTGAAAGTGAAGTGACGTGTGGCCAAGTATGGTGACCCATACCCGGAATTTGTGCTCAGCATTTAACCTATCCAAGTGCACACACACAGTAGTGAGCACACACACACCCGGAGCAGTGGGCAGCCAATGCCCGGGGAGCAGTGGGGGTTCAGTTCCTTGCTCAAGGTTCTCACCTCAGTCGTGGTATTGAGGGTGGAAGAGAGCGCTGGTTATCCACTCCCCCCCCTACCTACAATCCCTGCCGGACCAGAACTCAAACCCGCGACCTTCGGTTACTAGTCCGACTCTCTATCCATTAGGCCACGACTGCCCCCTGAAACTTCATTTGCAATTGAAAAACAGCATTTGAGACTCGTAGCAGCAGATTCACGCCGTTGTCATTGTGCACTTGTGTTTGCGCTAGAAAAAGCATCCAAGAAAAAAATTAATAAATAAATAAACATTCTACAAATGTGCAAATCTCATTGCAAGAATTCACATACTGATTTGCAGATGT
>NW_015633163.1:0-136 GCF_001515625.1 Sinocyclocheilus rhinocerous
ATGGATTCTATAAAATACCAGTGGATAAAAAAAAAAGGGTCGGGGTTAGGGGTGTGCCCGAAGCCTGAAACGAATAACACGTTCTACGGAGCCACTAAAAGGTTAGCCGCTTGCTAGCGGTAGCCTGTTGCATTAC
>NW_015633163.1:320-1909 GCF_001515625.1 Sinocyclocheilus rhinocerous
CTCGAAAGTGAAAGTAAAATGAGAGCGCGCAATCGAAAGCGGTTTCAATAGCGACTCCCTGATGCCCGCAATTTATATACAGTCGCCTATGCTTACCCAACGATATAATTGCGAGAAAAAGTATTGAAATATTTTTTTATCCTCCCATCTTGTAGGCTGTTTATTCCCTTACGGTTTCCATAGTACACTTCATTTCCTTTTCGACCACGGAACTGGGATGCGGCGGATTGTGGGAGAGGAGGTTAACATCGTGATGGCCGTCAGCCATCGGTGATGGACGATAGCATCGTCTATTGGCCCAACCCTAATATACAGTGGGTACGGAAAGTATTCAGACCCCCTTAAATTTTTCACTCTTTGTTATATTGCAGCCATTTGCTAAAATCATTTAAGTTAATTTTTTTTCCTCATTAATGTACACACAGCACCCCATATTGACAGAAACCCTTAGGGTTTCCATAGTACACTTCATTTCCTTTTCGACCACGGAACTGGGATGCGGCGGATTGTGGGAGAGGAGGTTAACATCGTGATGGCCGTCAGCCATCGGTGATGGACGATAGCATCGTCTATTGGCCCAACCCTAATATATATATATATATATATATGCCACTAAGGATGTTGTCACTGTTCCTGGCCCGTTCCTGGCACTAAGAAATTTGTGCCACAAAACTCATAATTAAGGGTGGCCTGATTCTATCAGTCATAGACAAGTTTATCATGGGGAGCTGGTACCTGACAGCTTCAGTGACGTTGTTGGATGTGTGTCCTGACAGCGCGTCGTGGAGGTTACGGATGAAATAGTCCCTGTACTCCTCCGGCAGAGCCATAAATGTGCCTCCCATCACAATGAACTCCACTTTATCCACGCTGTGACCAAGCTGCTTGAGCTAGATGTGCAAACACAGCAGCATAATGACATTAACACCATCTAATGAGTGGAAAAGCTGAGAGGATCATCAACCTTGCAGATGTACACCGTAAAATCAAAACCATTAAGTAGCTTATGATCCCTTAAGATTTTAACTGTACAATGCCAAAAATGCTGCTCATGAATAGGCACAGTGAAGATGACTCACCTGTTCTACTCTGTGCCTAGTCTGGAGGTAAGGATCGTATCGTGCACGGATGGCTCTCATTGACGTGGGCTGGGTAAGAGGGGGAATAGACAATCAAAATGAAGCATACAGCATAACATCAGTGCAAAACTCATTAAAAAAACATGCGTGATAGCATTGCTTTGGGATACAGAAGGATAATTACCTCATATCCTGTGTAAGACTGTGTGGAATATTCAAAATCCGAGTCCGGACCCCCTGGGCAGTAGCTGTTTGAGCAAATGAAAACAAACACACCACATAAACATAAAAACTAAGACTGGTTTTATCATTCTATTTTGCTCATAAAAGTTTACCCACCAACTGATACACAATGCTAACTGCTTGAACCAGATGCAGGCTCACATGGAAAATGTACTGTAAAAGGTTCATGGTGCCGTTCTTTACGGTGAATAGCTTGTGTTGTAGAATTACTCATTTGTAAGTCATTTTGTATAAAAGCACGGACTGAATGAATAAATGTACGCTATT
>NW_015633164.1:0-379 GCF_001515625.1 Sinocyclocheilus rhinocerous
TGTGAAATTTTGAAGTAGAAAGACTGAAATAATATTTTTAACACTCTAATAATCAACTAAGTTTGAGAATAATAATGTAATTAAATATGTGGCCCTGGAGCACAAAACCAGTCTTAAGGGTACATTTTTCGAAATTGAGATTTATGCATCATCCGAAAAGCTGAATAAATACGCTTTCCATTGATGTATGGTTTGTTAGGATAGAACAATATTTGAAAATCTGGAATCTGAGGGTGCAAAAAAATCTAAATATTGAGAAAATCATCTTTAAAGTTGTTCAAATGAAGTTCTTAGCAATGCATATTACTAATCAAAAATTAAGTTTTGATATATTTACGGTAGGAAATTTACAAAATATCTTCATGGAACATGATCTTAA
>NW_015633164.1:587-819 GCF_001515625.1 Sinocyclocheilus rhinocerous
ATTCTACCAAAATCATGGCAGATATTCAAGATATTTGTCCAGCTCACAGGAAGTATTCTCTCGTTCAGATCGTCAGCGTGTGATTGTTTGTGTGTTTCAGAGGAAGTTCGGCACGTGTCCTCACGGTGGATACGGTCTGGGTCTGGAGCGATTCCTCACCTGGCTTCTGAACCGACACCACATCCGTGACGTCTGCCTGTACCCACGCTTCATTCAGCGCTGCCGGCCTTAA
>NW_015633165.1:0-1944 GCF_001515625.1 Sinocyclocheilus rhinocerous
ATTGATTACTCTGATCTGATCCAACCGTTTGGCGAAGGCGCGGAGGGCGCGTGAGCCAAAGCATTGCCAGTCACGACTAACCCATTCATGATTTATTATCGCTTTAGTGCATTCAGCAGGCAATTATCCAATAATAATATTAAAATAGCGGGCCAAATTGTCTGCCAGGCCACCGGGAATTGTCCCGGTTCTCCCGATGGCCAGTCCGCGCCTGATTTCCACAGACACGCAGAACGTTCAGGATTCATATATTGTCTTTTTGCGGCTTAATATTCACAGACACTAGTCCATATCGCGTTTTGATTCAAGTGTACTGACCTACTTTTGATTTATTCGTCCAAAATGTGGCATATTCCGTCCGCGTTAGGCTATAGGACTTCCGTTTTATTGACTGGATTCTACGAACCAGTCTGTGTTTTCCACATCGCGGAAATTATAGGGCCGTATGTCTCAGAGTAATCAGTGCAATTTGGGAAAGAAATCAATTAAATCTGTATGTGGATGTGTGTAAATATTCAAATGTAATCCCCTTTGTAATCATTAACATTTTCATAAGTAACTGTAATTTAATTACAGTTACATTTATTTTGTAATTAAATTACGTAACGTTACATGTAACTAGTTACTCCCCAACACTGGTAATAGTAAATAAATATTGCTAAAATAACACTTACAATCCAAATAGTACAGTAGCTTTGTGCAAGAAAAAATCAAAATTCAATAAGTTTCTACAAAAGGATTTATTTGAAACAATTTTCCTTCAGAAATTGGTAGTCAAAGAATCTCAAAGAAACAGCAAGTTACACATTGAATTAGAGGTGGCATTTTTGAAGTAGAAAGAGTAATACAAATATAAATAGTATGTTCTTGTAAAGTGCTCCATAGTCTGTATTATTTGCAACTTCAGAAAAATCATTTTTACAGTGGACTTCTTATAGTATATGACACTTTAAAAGTACTTTTGTGTCATTTCATTGTTAATGGAAGAAAGAAAGGCAAATGGGTTTAGAATGACATCACGGGAATAAATAATGCCAGAATTTAGGGAGAATGATTCCTTTAAGTGAAGTTTCTTTTTTTACATTTCTTTTTGAATGACAGGCTCTTTCTTTCATGTCGTCTGATTTCTTTGGGATCTCCTGTGTGAGCCGCTGCTTTGTCCAAACACCTGGAGTGTGTGTGTGTGTGTGTGTGTGTGTGATAAAATAATGAAGGGACTGTGTGTTCCTTGTCCTCGCCACCTTATGATATAGGCTATTGAGAGATGCTAGCTGGGTTTGGAGAATGGAGGAGATCACACCGGTTTGGCCATCATCATTACAGCCGAACACATCAGCAATATGTGCCTGTTCTTTACGAGAGCATGGAGTTTTGTTGTGCTCTTTTTGCACCATAAAATAACATAAATCAGTGATAAAACCCTTAAAACCATACATATAGTGTAAGTGAGAGTGATGTTTGCCTGAGCAAATGTAAAAAACTTTAGATTAAGGAACACTTATTCACTGTTAGTTGCTTATTATTAGCATGCATATTACTAGCATATTAATGTTTTATTCGGCATGACAATATTTTAGATCCCTTAATCCATCCCATCCCTAAACTTAACAACTACCTTAATAACTTAAGCAGCAAATAGGGAGTTCATTGAGGCAAAAGTCGTAGTTATTAGTTAGTTAATAGTAGGAATTGGACGTTAAAATAAAGTGTGACCAATATTATCTATATTCTAATTCAGTGTTGTTTCAAATCAACCCACGTCTTCCAACGTCACAACTCGTATATCATCTGAAATTCAGAGTTTCACACTCATAAACAGGACTTCGCTCAGTCATTCATGTGCACTGAACTTGTAATTACGCTGGTTCCCAGCTCACATGAAGGGTACATTAGTTTGCCTGATAAATCTGGGATTTTCTGAGCTCTTGCAGAATTGAGTTTGGC
>NW_015633166.1:0-690 GCF_001515625.1 Sinocyclocheilus rhinocerous
AAATAATGTTCTTTTTAGCAGCATCATATGACCCCTTTAATTGAAGGTATTGAGGGAAGTTTAAGACCAACTGAAATTCTACTGTATCTTGATAAAATGTTTCAATAAACATGACAGGATCATTCTACGTGTGACTTTATTTTACCTTGTTGTTTTGCAGTGTCATTTCTATTACTGCACTCTATATGTTGACATTACGAGAGGACATGGACTTCAATAACAGGTACAATGTCATCATCAGTGATGTTATCTCTACAGACCAATGCATTGGGTGCACACTGACTGATACAGCATTTTATCAGCATTATTGCTTGTTACTTCAATGTTACTGTTACTCAATGGGCTGCTATTTGGAGTGAGATTTAACTTTGTTTTCTTGGCATGTACAGTCTCAACAACACCAGTGTTATACCACCTTACACCACATCAGCAGCACTGACCTCAGGTAATTTATGTAGATATTTAGAGATACTGTATTTAAGTTGGTTTGTCTGTATATTCTAATCACTGTTTATTTTGGTCCCACTTTATATTAAGTGGCCCTAATACCTGTGTACTTACATAGTAACTAGATGTCAATGTAGTATGTAACCACAGTGTAAGTACGCATTGGTACATAGTATCTAGAGCTGTCACCACTGTAACACCAGTGTACTTACATGGTAACTCCTCAGGAACCGTCTACTTAAT
>NW_015633168.1:0-432 GCF_001515625.1 Sinocyclocheilus rhinocerous
CGTTAACTCAGTGGATTAGCATAACTTCCATCGTTTCTCACATTTGCTCGCTGTCTCTTTTATTTATTTATTTATTTCCGCAGTCAGATGTAGAACTTCCAGGAGTAAACACAGTATTTCCCTGCGGAGCATTAGATTCTGCTGCAGAAGAATCTGATTTGTCCTAGAATATCGCAGCAGACAAACACACACACACACACAGACACAGACACACACATTTGCTCGCTCTTTTATTTATTTATTTATTTCCGCAGTCAGATGTAGAACTTCCAGGAGTAAACACAGTATTTCCCTGCGGAGCATTAGATTCTGCTGCAGAAGAATCTGATTTGTCCTAGAATATCGCAGCAGACAAACACACACACACACAGAGACACAGACACACACACACACACACACACACACACACTCACACACACACTAACTCACACG
>NW_015633168.1:1090-2923 GCF_001515625.1 Sinocyclocheilus rhinocerous
ACACACAAATCCAAGAATTGCACACAAAATGCAAAATGCCTCACATCTCTTGCAAAACGAAGCACTGCATTCAAAATATCACAAACACATCTCAAAAGCAAACATTTGCAAACACCTTTGCCATAATATTAATTCCTGTTAGATTTGTGTGCGTTACATAGAGAACTGTGTGTTGTGTTTTGCAAAATGAAATTGAAAACTGAGTCAAAGATCCAGTATTAGTGATTGGTTTTGTAGATTTGGTGTGTGTTTCTGCTGTTTGAGTGTCAGCTTTCAGAAACTGTGTGACAAGGAAAGATTTTTTGTGTAAGCAGTTGAAAAAAAACTGTAACAGGGTTCTGTCTCAATGTAGCAAAACCAGCTGAGAAGCACTGGACAAGTTTTATGGCCTTTTTGGAGCCTGGAGCGTCAGCCGCTAGTTAACATATTGACTAGTATGTGCAGAAATGTTTCACGGCTGTTAGGTTTGCGTGTGTGTGTGTTTAGCGGTCTCCCTCGATGCTGTCGTGTCGTGTTCAGGCATGCAGGTGACCCATGCAGCTCTCAATCACGCCCTCCTCTTCCGCTTTGATCCGCCGGGGAATGAAACCAGCCCCAATCAAACACCTGCTTTCCCAGCGCGGGTCTATAGAGTCGATATCTGCAGCGATTGATCACAGAGCTTGAAAGGGCTTCACTGGGTCGACTCCATCGTCCCTGAGGGCAGCAGCATCTCAGGTTTCTAAAGGATTATGGGAAATGGAGGGAGCTCGGGCCGAAATACAGCTCGTTCAGACAGAGCGGGTTTTAATAAATATGCATCATTACTGTTTCTCTGCCTCCCAGCTGAGCTCGGAATGAGAACAGAGAAGCGTCTGCGTTAAACGCCTGTGTTTTTCATCCTCGCAGAAATTTCTGTGAACGTAACGAGGACAATGGAGAGATGCGCCTGTAGAAATGGGTGCGTTAGTCAGTGTGTAAGAAAACACGGCTTTGACCTTTAGCTCGAATTCAGATTCTCCAGCTCCTTACACAGTATTATTCCGTTCCATCTGCTAGCCAGCGCTTATATTTAGCAACTTGTCCTTTTAGCTGTAATGATGCATTGCCAGCTTGAATATGAGTATTTCACCAGAACGTTCATTTTCTGTCATTGTTACCTGGTCCTCCTCTGTTTCCTTGTGTTTGTGCTCCAGTTCGGCGCGTTCCCCCTCGCTTCACCATCCCTCCCGTGAGCCACGAGATCATGCCAGGCGGCAGCGTGAACATCACCTGCGTCGCGGTCGGCTCTCCAATGCCCTACGTGAAGTGGATGCTGAATTCTGAGGACCTGACGCCGGAGGAAGAGATGCCCGTGGGACGAAACGTTCTGGAGCTGAACGGCGTGCGCGAGTCGGCGAACTACACCTGCGTCG
This sequence comes from Sinocyclocheilus rhinocerous, assembly GCF_001515625.1. Taxonomy (NCBI): domain Eukaryota; kingdom Metazoa; phylum Chordata; class Actinopteri; order Cypriniformes; family Cyprinidae; genus Sinocyclocheilus; species Sinocyclocheilus rhinocerous. The sequence continues at coordinate 2,485 of NW_015633168.1, forward strand.
CCATGAGCAGCCTGGGAATCATTGAGTCCGTGGCGCAAGTTATTGTTAAGTGTAAGGAAAGGTCATTTAAACTCGTGGTTTCAATCTATGTTGCGCTTTATTCATTTGCCATTCATGTCATTTTCAATGTGTGCTGTATGTAAAATTAGCTTTAGTTGAACCTTTACCTTGGCTTTAGTTGAAAAAAAAAAAGATTCTTAATGCACACAAACTTCCCAGATTACTGAGAGCCCTGTTGTTTACCTGCTTTTTTTATATATATATTTAAAATATTTCTTTATTTGTGAAAAATACTGTAATAATCAAGAAGTTGTCATCTAAAGTAAAAGTATGTTTATAATACACATTTATTAATTCATTTTGAAATTATTTAAAATTTCTTAAATATAAAAAAAAATATATATATATATATATGTGAGCCTGCAGCACAAAAGCAGTG
>NW_015633169.1:0-3684 GCF_001515625.1 Sinocyclocheilus rhinocerous
CTAAAGGCATCAGTCCTGCTATGGCTGATTTTAGGTCAGTGAAATTACTCTTTTATGGTGTTTGTGTCAGTTGTTGGGCTCTGTCTCTGTGGTCTTTCAGGCCGTGGCAAGTTACGATCTGTGCAGTATCCTGCTAGGCACCGGCACCATGCTCGTCTGGATCGGCGTCTTACGCTACATGGGCTACTTCAAAAAATACAACGTACGACAACGTTCTCACTAATCACATCTGAGTCCAGCAGGAGCGAGTCACACATGCTTCTACAACATGAGCTCTGACATCCATCATTTGATTGCGTATTATATGTGACCCTGGACAACAAAACCAGTCATAAGGGCCAATTTTTTTAAATTGAGTTTTATACAGCATCTGAAAGCTGCTTTCCATTGGTGTATGGTTTGTTAGGATCGGACAATATTTGACTGAGATACAACTATTTGAAAATCTGGAATCTGAGGGTGCAAAAAAATCTAAATATTGAGAAAATCATCTTTAAAGTTGTCCAAATGAAGTTCTTAGCAATGCATATTACTAATCAAAAATTAAGTTTTGATATATTTACGGTAGGAAATTTACAAAATATCTTCATGGAACATGATGTTTACTTAATATCCTAATGATTTTTGGCATAAAAGAAAAATTGATAATTTTGACCCATACAATGTATTGTTGGCTATTGCTACAAATATACCCCAGCGACTTAAGACTGCTTTTGTGCTCCAGGGTCACTTATTAAGAAAAATGTGAACATCTGCTGAGTTATGGTGTTCACATCATATCTGAATTACTATAATAGTTTTTTTTTAGTACAAAAAATGTTTAGTATATTTTCAAACTGCTAATTAATTTGAAATATTAGTAAGTTAGTAGTTTTTCAGCTTTTTCACGTGTTGTGATGCGATATAAAACAACCAAAATGGCAGGATTTTAAACATTTAGAAGTAGTTAAATCTATAAAAATGTGTATGTTTGTTATTTTACTTTAGCTAGTGTGTAAGAGCATATAGAGGTGAATATTTAATGATTTATTTTTTTATTGTATTTTAGTTTTTTTTATATAATTTGTAATTTTTATATAAAGAAATTATTGTTATTTAGCTATAGAAATTAATTATTTCTGTCCATTTCTCAAGCAAAAGCAGATGTAGTTTTTGGAGGGTTTCTGTGGGTCTTAAAAAGGCCTTAAATGGGAGCAGTGTTTTGGACTTGTTTTCCAGTAGAAATATCTAAACATCTTTAAAGGGATAGTTCACCCAAAAATGAAAATTTGATGTGTATCTGCTTACCCCCAGGGCATCCAAGATGTAGGTGACTTTGTTTCTTCAGTAGAACACAAATTAAGATTTTTAACTCAAACCATTGCAGTCTGTCAGTCATATAATGGAAGTGAATGGGAATCACGGCTTTGAGAGTCAAAAAAACATACACAAACAAAACCAAATTAAACCCTGCGGGTAAATCTCTCAAATGGACCATTGACACTCTATCTACAATCTCAACTAGGAGTGTCAATGGTCCATTTGAGAGATAGGTAGCGGTAATGCACTTATAAGTCTGCGATCTGCCGTAAAGCAAGAAGAAGAAGAAGTCGCGTCACGCGCCGGCTGTTGAGAACGCGCTCAGGACGGTTCAGACATTGCGGTGAATCAGAGGTAAAAAAACATATAAATACTGTTCAGTTTCTTGCACAGACCGATCGTTTCGTGTCTTTACACATCGATGTATCGTCACGAGCCGCAGGTGAACTATCCCTTTAAATCAAGATACATTTACTTGAGATGCAAAATGAAGATAGATTAATTACTGTTTTCAGAGAAAATGAGGTATCAATAGGCAATGAAAAGTTGTTTTCCCTTTGAATTAAGTTGATTTTTCTGAACCCCATGGGCAGATATGTTCTTATTGTAATCGAAAACTGTGCATTTTGATTAAATTCACAGAAAATAAGACAGAAAACACAGTTTGTTTCTCAAGTAAATGTGTGTTGACTTTAGAGTCTTTAGACATTTCACTGGATAACAAGACAAAAATACTGAGAAAGCACAGCAGGTTTTTTTGAACGTTTGTGCCCTCTGTTGACTGTAACGTGTAAGTGGCTGTGTTTTATTTCCTCTGCTCAGATTCTCATCATCACTCTGCGAACGGCGTTACCGAACGTCATCCGCTTCACCTGCTGTGCTGCCATGATTTACCTCGGCTACTGTTTCTGTGGATGGATCGTACTGGGACCCTACCACACCAAGGCACGTCACTACACACACACACACACATATATATATATATATATATATAGTATGTAAATGAAAGTATTTACAGCTTTCAATGTCAAAATGTCATGTTTAATGCAATGTGTTGCTGCTGCTTTTTAACGAATAGGCCTAGTGAAATTTACTAGGAATTTGTAAGTGCGAATTGTTTCAAACAGGGTTTCTGCATGTTTGGTGAAGCTGGATGTACACTAGTCAACATTTGAAGTGGATCAAAACCTTTCATCAAGGTTGTCCTAAAACCTAAAAGCATTCTTGTCTTAGGACAACTTTGAACTTTTTTTTTTTTGAGGATCCACTTCAAATGTTGAGTACTGTAATATGTTTTTAGAGACATTTTTCAAACTGAAGGGAACACAATACATCATTATATTCTCTAAATGTAAATGTGTAAAATGAGTTGTATTTGAAAGTACAACCTACAAGCATTTTCCATTAATTTGTTATAAAATTGACAGATTTGTGACATTTTAATACATTTTGCAGTGTGATATTCTTGTCATTTGTCTTGTTCCTCAGTATATTTATATACATGTCTAAAATGTAATTAAAAAAAAAACTGTAGTTGAAACTAAGGGCAAATAATTATTTTATTCCCCATTGACAGATATGGGTTGATGTTTTTAGCACAGACCAGCTAAATGTGTAATTTTTTACCAAGACATTTTTCATTTGCATCTGATTTAAGGATGTTTAAATATTTATATTGGATATCAAAAAAGCTGAGGAAGAGATTTTTTGCAATGCATACAATTTAGAATGCCATGACCAGTTCTAAAGAGTGACATGATGTTGTGTGTCTGTGTGTCTCAGCATCAGCAGCTGGATGGGGAGCCCGTTTCAGATCTGCAGGCGTTCATCATGCAGTGTAAAGATCCTCCAGAATCGGGCCGCTTCAGTGCGGATGAGAGCAGCGGCGGCGGTGGATGTCTGATGTGCTGCTGCTCACGCAGGTCAGCAAACCACACAAATACACGCACATCATGAATGCATTATATGCCAGAAATCTTTTCATGAATGATCAGTGTGTGAATGTCAGTTGTAGCTGCAAATTGACGTAGATTTGTGTTCAGGTGTGTTGATTTGGGAATAGGAAGGGCAAAATTAGCCATTTACTTTCAGAAAGAGTATGCCATTTTTGTTTGTTTGTTTGTTGTTGTGTCAGATCATTTCAAATAAATTTAGCTCTTAGGTGTTTGTAAAGTGAAAAGAAAAAAAGGAAAAAAATCTGTCTGTCTGTCCATTTATTGATTTATGTATTGATATATTTGTGTATTTTTTGACTGATTTCTTTATTTATTGATGTATTAATTATTTGTCTTTCTGTCTTTATATATTGTGTAGCATTATCTGTCTATCTGTCTCTCTGTCTGTCTGTCTGTCTGTCTATCTGTCTATCTGTCTCTCTGTCTGTCT
>NW_015633169.1:5554-6344 GCF_001515625.1 Sinocyclocheilus rhinocerous
ATTTCTCCAAATCTGATGAAGAAACAAACTCATATGCTTCTTGGGTTGCCTGAGGGTGAGTAAATTTTCAGTAAATTTTCATTTTTGGGTGAACTATTCCTTTAAATATTTGACTACAACACAAACATCACCTTGGGTATGACTTCAGCTCCTTTGCAAGTCTGTTTTGTAAAGGAGACCATGTCGAATGCTATAAATTGCTGTAGCTGGCGATATTGCCCTTGTAATAATGCAATTAAAGGAAGGGTGATTCGTATAAAGGTGGACGATTCATCCTTCAAATGCCAAACTTGTAATGCAGTTTTAATGGAAAGTCATGCGTAAGAAACATTAGACACCGCCCCGGCTTGCTGATTGTTTCTATAATTTAGAGAATCATTTGAATTATTGATTAGCGTTCAGAACATGTAGTTTGCATAATGTGGACGTGTGTCTGTATTTCACGAGCGTGTGTTGCCAGCAGCAATGCTTCACGTTCGGTATAGGCAGTTAGACCGGCAGCTGCAGAACAGCGTGTTCAATTTAGAGAACGGCAAACACGCGCTTAGGCAGAACAAACACTTGGCATGTTGGCAACACAGAAATTGCGACGTGTCACTCTGCGTACATGGTTCTTGACATTTATCCGCTATTACAACCCAGGTGCTAACCTAGGTATGAAAGGAAATTACAAGAGCAGGTGGAAATAAATAAAGTGACAAAAAAACAACAATCGTCTATCTATCTATCTATCTATCTATCTAGTTGTCTGTCTATCTCTCTGTCTGTCTGTCTATCTCTCTGTCTGTCT
>NW_015633170.1:0-3380 GCF_001515625.1 Sinocyclocheilus rhinocerous
CCATATCGTCCAGCCCTAATTTATTATATGTATGCGAATACAATCTCTATGTGAACTCTTATTGTACATTTTGTGTTTTTGCTAATAGTCTTAACTGCCTGTTTGTTTCTGTTCATCTGTTTGTGTGGCAGAACACCCACATTGTCTGAAAGTGTGGAGGAGGATAAACCCCAACTGGAGGATGCCAGCACACGGCCACACTCTCCTCTCACCCAGGCCCACATCTCAGCTGATGAGAGCGAAGGAGAGGGGAATGATGACCCCGCAGTCTGGCACTCAACTCCATGGCATCCCAAACCAGCCGCGGTACAGCTAAACACTTTCACAGTGTCATCTAGTATTATGAAATAGCCAGGCAATAAGAGTTATAAAAGTGTGTTCTAGTATAAGTATAAGGCAAGCATCTCTATAATAGAGATATGAATAAACCCTTCGTAACTGCTTAGCAAAGTTGCATAGTTGTCAACTGAGCTTCAGACGTTACATGACATCGTCTGTTGTCTTTATATGACTGTGACTTCTCAAACAAACTTAATTGAATGAGTAAAAGAGAGTATTAGTGTTAATCTTTGGCCTTTCCGCTACAGCTTTGTTTATTTGGGAGTCATTCTCTGGGTCACGGTGTCTTCACTTTCGATCGACGGTTGCACCATCTGCGGTGTGCCATGAGTGCCATGATGGAGAATCACCTCAGCGCCCATCTGTGGAAGTAAGAACCGCTTGACTTAGATATGTCCTATCATAGATACAAACAGTGGGGTGATGATGTCAACAAAAAGCTTGAAAGCAGGCAGAGCTCTCACAAAACATGTCATGTGATTTTCATTGTTGTATAGTTTATAAGTATATATATTAAAGGGATAGTTCACGCAAAATATTCTGTCATTAATTACTCACCCCAGAGGTCACGTTAACCGAAATTTTCAGTTGGTGGCAAGTGCGCTCCAGTGTGGCAGCAGAGCGCGGGATCATCAGCCTACAGAACAAAAATAAAACTGTCACAAATCTTTTGCTATGCCTTTTGATTAAGCATAGGTGAGTAGTAAAGCGAAAGAGATGATCAGTTCAGTTGCCGCTTTGCTTTATCTGAGGTAGGGTTGCTCCGATTGATCGGCTACCGATCACTATCGACCAATAATCGCTTTGGGATGCTTGATCAGCGGTCTCTAAAAAGGCTGATCTCAAAAAACCGATCTCAAGCAACATGCAGCGTCACCGACTCAGTCTCTGTCTGGCACGGGTGAAATAATTATAATGCTAAAGGTGAGGTACTCACCTTCATATTTCTTCATTAAATAACTTATAAAGTAATTTGAAAACCTTGAGTGAGAGGTAATTTCACAAACGGCGTGAGTGAATCACCGCGCGCTCTCTTTCTCTCTCAAAATACGCAAATGGCTTCAAATCACCACACATCGCGTCTGTCCATAATATTAAAGCGTTCACACTGCACACGGCTGCGGTCCAGCAGTGCGCTCCAGGAGCGGTGCGTCTGCAGCAGAGCAGAGATAGTTATTTTTGCTGCGCATTGTTTGCAGTAAATATGAACATGGATTGACACGAAAATGTAGTAATTACACCATAAATGCATATTATTAAAGTCTACTGTGTTTCACAGTCAACACGTTTGGCTTTTTGGCTAGGTTTAAAGGGAAAGAGCACTTTTAGATAAACAAGGCAATAATAGATGGCACTCGTGCGTAGGAAAACAAAGTTCTTTATGAACAGCAAGATTGCTTGTAATAAAGATTTCAATGCAAAAGAAAAGGCAGTAGAGCTGACTATTTCTGTCAATGGTAAGTTTGTGATAACGTAAGAAAAGTAGTTTAAATGTTTTGCCACTTGCTTGAGCAACTTAATATATAAATCTAGAAGTAAATGCAAAAGTAAAAAGCATTGAATGATGTGTTATATTTATTGTGTTTAAACGTCTGTTTGTGGTAAACAGCCGCGGATCAGCAGCGGACTCCTGTGTGAAAGCACAGTCCGTGCTGCTTCCCCTCTCACAAGAGACACCTAAGAGGGGAATTTCCCCCATTTTCAAAAATGAAATTCAGGCCCTGAATAAATGTCTAAAAATCCTGATTGGAGTATCACTATAAATAGTTATAAATGATTAAAAGAAGGCTTTAAAAAGATCGGTATTGGTGATTGGTATCGGCAGATACTGCTTTCTGTGATCGGTGATCGGCCTCAAAAACCCTGATCGGAGCATCCCTAATCTGAGGTGTCTACAGCGATCTATCACGCCACATTGAAGAGCGTCAAAATGGTATTTATTGCTTGAATTTACTAATAAAATGGACAGAATTTGAAATCTGAGACTTTTGTTTCATATCAAAAGTAACAATGCACAAAGCTTAGCCTATTGCGATTTTATTGGATGGGAGGAGCACTACATGGACGGTTCATTCATCAACTGAAAACAGAATCGATTGGGATTTAAAAATCGATGTTGGTTCATAAAAATGAGGATCTATTAAAATCAAGAAATCCTTTTTAAAATTTTTTTTTTTTATATTATATATACCCGGCCCTATAGCATATTTCATTGTTTTTAGTGGCCTCTGCTGTCACTGCGGGTTGAACATGAAAAGTGACGCACAGTATCTGTTCTCTTCATAAATAAATAAATGCATAAGCCTATGCTCGTCCTGTAGGTTAATTATTAAAAATGAAAGTGTGAACAAAAATACAAGCAATTAAATGTTATTATCATTAAAATATGAAAATTAAAATGATGGGTGATAATAGATTATGATGGAATTCTTACAACCCTGTCCGTCAAAATGATGGACAATGTTAAAAGTCTAACGTAACCTCTGACTCACCCTCATGTCGTTTTAAACCCGTAAGACCTTCGTTCATCTTCAGAACACAAATGAAGATATTATTGATGAAATCCAAGAGCTTTCTGAGTCTGACCCTTCATAGACAGCAACACAACTATCACATTCAAGGCCCAGAAAGGTAGTAAGGACATTATTAAAATAGTCCATGTGACATAGGAGATTTCACTTTTTTCTTTTTTTTTTTTTTAAACAAAGCTACAGTAATAATTTTTGTGCTCAAAGATGTCACATTGAATATTTTAACGACATGAGGGTGAGTAATTAATGATTTTTTTTTTGACAGATCTATCCCTTATAAGATTGCATTATTGTAATGAAAAAAATATTTAAATATATAATAGTAAAATTATTTAAAACCTGTACAGGAAATTCAAGTAAAACAGTAGATGCATTGCAGTAATATGAATTTGGGGGAATGTGTTTTTTTTTTTTTTTTTTTTTTTTTTTTTTTTTAAAAAAAAAAAGGGAAAAAAAAAAAAAAAATATTTTTAAAAAAAAAAAAAATATTTTTTAATGTCAATCTTCAAA
>NW_015633170.1:3682-3888 GCF_001515625.1 Sinocyclocheilus rhinocerous
ATACACAGTGCAAAAAAAAAAACGAATTGTCCTGAAAAAAAAAATTGTCATTTGACTTTGGGGTGGAATGTGAGCGGGACTTGTTCTCGACAGGTTTGGTAAGATTCACTCACAGATCACTTGCTCTGAGCCTGATCCAGTAGCTTTATCAGGGTTCCCACGCTTCTTGAAAGTACTTGAATTTCAGACATATGGATTCAAGGCCT
>NW_015633170.1:3937-13548 GCF_001515625.1 Sinocyclocheilus rhinocerous
AACAACATAGTGACGCCGCTCGCATCATTCACAGTCGGGTTATTAGAACACAGAGCAGGACTTGAATTTCGGCGCGGGATTGCGGCTATTAATAACCATTCTACTCATTCCCGCAGGTTCCACGCTTATAACGCGGTGACAGATGACGGAACGTATCATTTGCACGGGGGTGGGCAATATAGCCTCAAAATTCTATCACGATATTTCAAGAATATTTGCGATAACGATATTTATGACGATACAGAAAAAAAAACATGGAACAACGTTTTATTGGTGATTGCAGCTGGCAATTTTGAAAGCATAACCAAATTAGACACAATTCTACACAAATATGAGGGTTCGTTTGAATAAGAGTGTTGTAATTATATGTGACCCTGGACCAGAGATGGAAACTCGAGTCTGCGCTAATTTTGTAAAAATAAAAAAAAATCGTGAGAAAATCGTATTATGAAGCAACATAAATGCATTTAAACATGAATTAAAATAGGGGTAAATATAACCATTGAAACTAACCATAATTTTAAAATTAGTTTTGCCAAAAAAAAAGCTATAAAATTAATTAATAAAAAGACAAATAGTAAAAAAAAAAAAAAGGCAACAATTAAGGATGACCATAAATAGCCCATTAACCAACAGTAAGAATTGTGACTGATTAATGGGAAAAAAAAAAAAAACATAAGATCGCATACAAATCAGTGTATACATTTTATTGCTACATTCAGAAATAATGTAAAATACCGGTAAATAAAATGGTTTAAAAACATTCTGTATAAAATTGAATGATTTCAATAAAAGTTTGTTTTATTAGACCGTTTTGAATAAATGAACAAGACATTCTGTTTAAGTAATTATAGTTTTAATATTTCAAAACTGATTTAGCCTCATACACTGTTAACTATCTAAAAGAACTATTGCTAAAAATAGAACAAAGACTTGAGACGTGACTTGGACTTGGACCTCAGAGACTTATGAACATGTCTGCCCTGGACCACAAAACCAGTCATAAGGGTCAATTTTTCGAAATTGAGATTTATACATCTTCTGAAAGCTGAATAAATAAGCTTTCCGTTGATGTAAGGTTTGTTAGGATATAACAATATTTGGCCGAGATACAACTATTTGAAAATCTGGAATCTGAGGGTGCAAAAAAATCAAAATATTGAGAAAATCGCCTTTAAAGTTGTCCAAATGAAGTTCTTAGCAATGCATATTACTAATCAAAAACTAAGTTTTAATATATTTACAGTAGGAAATTTACAAAATATCTTCATGGAACATGCTCTTTACTTAATATCCTAATGATTTTTGTCATAAAAGAAAAATCAATAATTTTGACCCATACAGTGTATTTTTGGCTATTGCTACAAATATACTCGTGCTACTTAAGACTGGTTTTGTGGTCCAGGGTCACATGAAATTCAGTGGATTTCTTTTGGCCATTTTAGACAATGCATTTTACAAGGATCTGCAATGTGAAAAGGTGATGAGGAACACTACTGTTCAAAAGTTTGGCATCAGTATTTTATGAAATTAAAAAAAAAAATCTTAAGCAGCAAATCAGCATATTAGAATAATTTCTGAAAGATCATGTGACGCTGAGGAGGAATGGGTATAATATACTGTAACATTTTATTTTCAGGTCTCCTCGTTACATGTAATTACTATTATTGTAACAATTAATTATGCATAATTACATGCAAGTAACCTTAAGCCAATCCCTAATCCTAACCATGTAGTAAGTACATGTAGTTAATTAATATTACTCTGTACTTAAATGTATAATTACAATGTAACAAGGACACCTTAAAATAAAGTGTAACCTAATATTCTAACACTGATGTTAACATTGGTTATTATCATATTAATTGTTCTCTGTTGCCTTTTTCTACAGCCAAAATTGCACCACTGAGAGTGCCAGCCTTACAAGCCACTAAGAGCGAGCCCTACGAACTCTACCATATAGAACTATGGACACAGGACTCTGGATGTTTGACTGACTGTTTGATGTGTGTGTGTGTGTGTGTGTGTGTGGAGGTGTATGAAACAAGACGGGGGAGTGAATTTCTCTGTGAATTCAGAAAATACCTCAGAATCTACTGAATAATGCTGCTACGTAAATGTTGTTTATAAAATGGATTAAAATATTCTTTATACTCAGCCTTTATTCTTTATTCATTCATTTATTCATTCATTCTTTTTAAAAAATTGGTAAATGGGTGAATTTGATGAAACCTGTCATTGTGACTTCTTATTTCCATTATCATCCACTTCCAGTCCTATTACAGTGATTCAAAAAAAGTATAACATTTTAGAAAGAAAACACTATTTTTTTTTTTTACTCATTGTCTTAAATTTATATTCATCTATAGTCAAATTTTGTGTCGTTATATTTTGTAGTTATTTTTGTAGTGACGTTTGAGCTCTTTTTGACCGTAATCTCTATAAAAAAATAATTTAAAAAAAAATCCTTATTCAATAATCATGGAAAAATACTGGAGATCCGTTTGTCGTAGAACTAAAGACTGAGCACCCTTCGCCAAGTCTACAAAACTGGCAAAATGTGTTTTTGTGTGTGAAAACGGATCACCTGTTCGTCATTAGATGTCTCCCTGCGCATGAGTAACTACACCGGCAGAAGCTTAGCTCATGAATAATTAAGTAGCTTACAGTTACGTATGTTCATTTTGAATATTAAAAAAGGATATGCTGACGTTCCTTCGCTGCGCACCAATAGCGAACGCTTGGCTGTTGAATATTAATGTATGCGTATTGCAACTGCATGGCTCCTGAATATTAAGAGACAAGCCTTTACTGTAGTAGGACTCCAATCCAGGAAATGCAAGTCTCGCTGTCTCAAACACGAAAATGGCACCCAACAGGAATAACAACCTAGCTAACGCATTTTTCATTTTACCCAGATAGTTCACAAGTTAAAATATTATGCGTTTCAGATCTAAAAATCAGGTTTTGTGAAGCTCGGTAAGAATGGCACGTAAGATGTATTTCTATTGTGTGGTTTAGACGTGCATGTAAAAGTCTGAGCTGCGAATTAATCCTCAGGAATGGCGAGAGGGACGCGCTCGTCGTCGGATGTGGAGTACAGCGCGGTGGGTGGAGAGGGGCTCGGGATGCGGGAGTTCTGCCTCTATGTGTGGCTGCGCAGAGCCGCGGTGCTCGCTGCGCACATCATCTCACTGGGTCTGGTCATTCTCACATCCATACTGTCCAGACCGGGAACAAGTGAGTCACTGCGCTTCTGTACATCAGCTCTTTCATTTACAAAAAGTGCTGTGGCAGTACCATGGTATCAGACGGTAATGTCATGGAAATTCAAGGTAACGTTACTTAAAAATACCATAGTACATGAACAAAAATATGATAGTACTATGACAATTTATGGTGTTAAAATGTATTGGTAATACTTTATAAGTATTAATAACATAAAACGCAAACACATACAATAACTGACATGTTAATATTAAATATGGGCCTACATTGATTTATGAATATGTCTGAGTATAGAAGTGAAAAGGCCTTGTCATTTCTACTCCAAATGTATCCATTTCTACAACAAAACAAGAAATACTGTGGTTTTTCGATGTTACCATGGTAGTACCATGTTTTGGAAGTAACAGTATTTTGTTGTTTCAATTTGAAAGTACAAAAAGAACCATATTACTATGCTTTTTGGACTTGTACCACGGTAATTCTGTAATATGACCATAAACTAATGACAATACGCATATATTTTTTGGTAATAAAATGAAAATTAATGAAGCATTTCCAAATATTAACAAACTCTATTTTACTTTAACTCCTGTGTTTATTAATTTCAGGTCTCTTCTCATGGCATCCTGTCTGCATGTCACTTGGGGTAAATTTTTATACATTCAAATACACAATAAAATATTCTACAGTGTATCATGTTTTCAGGCATAGATTGATAAAAGGATAATATTTTTATATATATATATATATATATATAAAATCAGTCCTGGAGGTTTTAATAATGCATTGTGTCTCAGTGATGTTCAGCCTCTCGGGGAATGAATAAAATATGTCTTTTGTAAATAATGAATTGAGTGTGGTGAAACACAAAGCCAATGGAATTAGCTGCTTTCCCGTGGGAATCTGATTACATTCATCTTGATGACAAAGATAACACATTCTGTACTAATAATGTGACATGACCTGACAGAGGTCAGTCTCAGATTTTGACCCATGTACAGTATAGCAAATAGTCAGATTTGTTTTTTCAGTAAGACTTCAGTTTTAAATAAACAGTTTTTTTGTGCTTTCTATTTATAAAAGAATCCTGAAAAATTGCATCAGTTTCCACAAAAGTATTTATCAGCCCAAACTGTTTTTAACATTGATAATAAGAAATGTTTCTTGAGCAACAAATCAGCTTTAGAATGATTTCTGAAGGATCATGTGATATTAAAGACTAGAGTAAGGGGCTGTTCCCACAGAACGCATTTCTCCATTCCAATGCACTACTTTTCCATTGTTTCTCTATGTAATCACTCTCTATACAGACGTTAATGACTGTTGCGCCCGCATCTTTTGCAGTGTTTCATACACGAGTGCTGCATTTTAAAGAATTTCAACTTTTACACGCTCATCATGCTTATTAATGTAAGCTCCAAAACAATGGACCAATCAGAGGACCCTGGAGGCGGGACAAGCATTTTTTTTTTACAGTAGCAATTTGGCTTGGCAACTGTTTTGTTGACAGCAACATGACAGAAGAGGCATTCTGCGTTGCACTTTTTTAAAAACCATTCCTGAGCCCCGCATCTCACGTTTTTAGACACGAAGATGATGCGTTCTGTGTGAAGTTCTCTAAGAGACTTTTTCACAACCATTTAAAAATCCATCCCAACTTTTGGAACAAAGTATACATCCTGTATACTAAAGTATCTATGTGCTTTACCTTTAAGGGTCCTCATGAAAGCTTTACTATTTCTCTCTTCTGTTTTAGTTTTGCCTGTGCATGACAGAAGGGATCCTGCTTTTCTCTGCCGAGGGCAGCCCGTTCTGCTTCAAATCACGTAAGTGGAAGGTCCGTCTGCACTGGTTCTTCCAGGCTCTGCTGCTGGTGTGTGGAGCTACAGGATTCGGCTTCATGGTGGCCAGCAAGAACATAAAGGAGCATCCTCACTTCACTTCCTGGCACAGCCTGCTGGGAGTCACTACGATGGCTGCTACCGTGCTGCAGGTGATCTGTGGCGTCTTTCTTCTCTTCCCCAAACTCATCAGCACTCGCTCGTTTCCTCGATTGAGACTGTATCATGCCACCTGTGGTCTGGTGGCCTACCTGCTGGCCACCGTCACTGTCATGTCAGCCATGTTTACAGACTGGTTTCAAGCATCGGTGACAGGCACAGTCTGGTATATATTCCTACTCCTCCCACTTTTTCCTGCCTTAGTGGTGATGAACCAAATCACTAGTGCCTTCCTGCCCAAAAAGAAGATTACTAGCTGAAAACTGAAGCCTCGAATTAGAGCCTATTTATCTGGACTATAGTAGGCTTTAGAAGCAGCACTACTCTGTGATGACATAAAAAACAACACATTTTGATATTTTAAATGATGTGCACTCAACATAACATTTTGGCTCTGCCCCAAATGGCACACTTTATGTGTACTTGCAGCCTTGTAAAGGTAGAGATAGAAATACTCATTTCTACATAAAATGATAAACACTAAACCTTCATCCAGGCCAGTAGGTGTCAATATAAAGTCCAAGAGCACTGTTGTATTTTAAGAGAACAAATCAGAGCCAGCAAAAAGTCCAGTGGTCTATCTGAAATCGCTTACTGTTTGAGTAGGTACTACATCTTTTGGCGTACTGTTTTTGCATACTATATAGTAGGGAAGTAATTACGTATTGGAAAAAAAAGCACCACCTCAGTGACTATGCGATTTCTGACACAGCCCAGACAGCATTTTTGCGCCCTTGAAGTACACTTTCGGTAAGAGGAGTGATCATAGAGTCTTTCCAACGAAAGTGAGCAATTTAAACGGATAGTTCACCCAAAAATGAAAATTCTGTCATTAATTACTCACCCTCATGTCGTTCCAAACCCGTAAGACCTTCGTTCATGTTCAGAATGTTAAGATATTTTTGATGAAATCCGAAAATGTTTTCTGACAGCAATGTAACTGAAATGTTCCCCGACCCAGAAAGGTAGTAAGGTAAAACAGTCCATGTGACATCAGTGGTTCAACTGTAATTTTACGAAGCTGCAAGATTACTTTTTGTGCGCAGAGAAAACAAAAATAACTTTATTAAACGACTTTCTGGGCCTGGGAACATTTCAGTTGCATTGCTGTCTATACAGGGTCAGAAAGCTCTTAGATTTCATCAAAAATATCTTAATTTGTGTTCCGAAGATGAACGAAGGTCTTACGGGTTTGGAACGACATGAGGGTGAGTAATTAATGACAGAATTTTTGGGTGAACTATCCCTTTAAGGCCGTTAGTGAAGTGTATGTAGTCACTTTAAGGAAGTGAATATGCTGTTAATGATTACATGATCCAGGGAGTCCTTGTGATTTATTGTGAAACCTCAGGTAATTTATTTTAGATTCTACCTGGGATTTTATTTTTCAGTTGCTCTTGTTCCCAAAGACTATGCACTGAAAATATAGTTGCGTTTTGCATATTTTCAGTATTTACATAATTTTGGTTAAAAACACAAAGAATGTTTGATGTTCATAGTGAGTCTGGTGTACTGATGCTCACTATCGAATTAATTCGCCCTAAGTGCACATTTAAGTAAGATGACTACTGATATTCTGTTTTCGAGGACATGCTTGATGCATTGTAAAATGAGTAATTCTATATTCATATTTTTTTAAACTTAATACAAGCAACTGGCTGTGCTTTGCACAGGACACATTTTATGTGATGAATTGAGAGCTGTTTTTTTGGTGTTATGTTACTATGCACTGCTGAATAGGGAGCCTTGCGGCACTCTGGGAAAATGAACATTTGCAAGAATATGCTTATTGTATTATAGCAAGCTTGGAAATGTTATATGCATCATTGTCACGTTCGTCTCTTCTTTCAACACTGTCTGTGTGAGTTTTGCATTATTTTAGAGTGCTGTAGTTCTGTTTGTTTATGTTGCAGTATTTGATTGTGTGCCTTGATCCATATAACTGTCTGTACGATACCGACATAAACAACATGACATAAAAAATGAGTTATTTTGAAAGTTTTTTTTCTTTGTCTGGACTAGGAATGCAAGGAGAAATTTGTCATACCCCACATTTATTTTTATTATGGCTGATAACCAGCTTGTGTGTGTGTATTTTTACAGTAGTAGTTCATCCAAAATATACTCACCCACAGGCCATCCGAGATGTAGATAAGTTTGATTCTTCATCAGAACAGATTTGGAGAAATTTAGCATTACATCACTTTCTCACCAATGCAGTGAATGGGTGCCGTCAGAATGCAAGTTCAAACAGCTGATAACTGATACATCTTGGATCGCCTGAGGAGGAGTACATTTTCAGTAAACTTTGATTTATTTCGATATTGTTGTATTGTGCATATTGAGTCTGGACAGTAAAATAAGTAAATTAATGTGCGCACCTGTTGCTTTAAAGCTTTATTTGTAAAGTCAGAACCAGCATAGTTCTTTGCATTATGTGGCACATGATAACTAGAAATGATTTGTTTGTGTCTTGTGTTTATTTATGCCTGTATTATTTTTGTACTGAATACTAACAGTCGACTGTTATAATGTTTAGGTGCAGTGGACTCTGACTGAATCGCGATGAATTGCAGTTTAATCCAGAATGTTTAATGTATTGATTCAACATCAAAAGTTTCTATTGAGTGTACAGATATTTTTTGTGTAACTGCACAATGTGGTCAGATTTTAAGATTTAAAAGCTACGCCTACACTCTTATGAATGTAAAAAAAACAATGACTCAGGGTTGTCTACGAATTACTGGCATATTAACTAAAAACTATATATATTTTTGACTATTTTACGCTATAAACCTTACTGTATGAGAAGTATTTGAGGGTTGGTGTTGTATTTCATATGAAAAGTAAATGATTGTTTTTAATCAGTGCTTTGTGAAGTTCTGTAAAATAAATTGATAATTTACAAAAAGACTTGTAATTTTTTACCTGCTTATAAAGTCATACTTTTAATAATATTTGCCATTTATACTTATACAAAGTTAATTTTTTCCTCAGACAAACTTTCTCATCTCTATTTAAAATTGCATTCATCACATTGTAAAAATGAAAAGTTAATCAAACAGTCTGCTTGGTCACAAAATATTTTATACAAGTTATTTTTAGCAGAAAAACAATCATAAAGCATGCCAGAAACAAAAATGATCTCTGTACATGAAGCTTGATCAGAGGTAGAACATGTGTTGGAAACAAATTCAAGTGACTTTTCTCATTTAAAATCCGTTTGTGCTTGTCTGAACACTTTTAATAAATAAATAGTTCATAATGAAACACAATGAAAAGAGATTCAGACTGCACTGAAGAGACTGACGTCATCTTGCACTATTTTTAACGTGGATTTTGCATGCTTGTGTACGCTAAGCCTGAAAACACTCTTCCAAGAGGGAAAAACAAATCAAGTGATCCAGAGACTAAAGCCTGTGTTCATTAAAAATCATATTCATTCTTGAAAAAAAAAAAAAACTCTTAACATGATTGGTAAAATCACAAGGGCTGAAGTCCTTTAGTACCATGTGTAATCCCATGTAAAAGAAACATCAGCACTCGGTTTCAAAGAAAAGTCATGATCATAAAGCCATGTGGCCCAGAGTTCACTGGCCCTCTTCACAGATGAGCGTGACGGTGCCGTTCAGCAGATCCTCCATACTCACAGCCACGATTCCAGCGCCGCTGGCTGCTTCCTGCTGATCACCCAGAGCCACAAACAGCTGCGGTGCCCCTTCAATCCGGGATTGGTCGAGGCTAATCACTTGCTCTGCATCCTCACACTGAATCACCTGGAAAGAGTCACAAATTCCTCGTTTGTTGATAGGGAAGCTGTTTTCTAAAATAAATAATTTATGATTAAATCATTACTAATTATTGGCATGTTTTGTTTAATAGATATATTGAAGATAGTGTTTTCACAACATTTCCGTAAACGATACCAGTGAAATTTCATGATCATTTATACCAATTTTGATATAATAGTAAAAATGAATGTGCTAATGAAAACACTTGTTCATTTATTTTATTAATAATAATAATTATACATCAATAATACTAATAAAACCACGAAAAATTATAGTGTATATTATAATTATTATTGTAGTGAAATACTTTAATCATTAAGTAAAACAGATGGAATTCATGGATAACAGTATGATCTTCATATTAATTGTTTTATGTACTATGTACATGTTCATCATCCTTTTAAACAATATTTGCACTGCAGAATAAACTTAATTTCACTTCCCACAAATAAATGCACAATTTCTAATATATTAAAGAGATAGTTCACCCAAAAATAGTTCTGTCATTAATTACTCACCCTCATCATGTCGACTTGTATGAGTTTCTTTCTTTTGCTGAACACAAAAGAAGATATTTTGAAGAATGTTGGTA
>NW_015633170.1:14433-71472 GCF_001515625.1 Sinocyclocheilus rhinocerous
AGCCACAAACAGCTGCGATGCCCCTTCAATGCGGGATTGGTCGAGGCTAATCACTTGCTCTGCATCCTCACACTGAATCACCTGGAAAGAGTCACAAATTCCTCGTTTGTTGATAGGGAAGCCGTTTTCTAAAATAAATAATTTATGATTAAATCATTACTAATTATTGGCATGTTTTGTTTAATAGATATATTGAAGATAGTGTTTTCACAACATTTCCGTAAACGATACCAGTGAAATTTCATGATCATTTATACCAATTTTGATATAATAGTAAAAATGAATGTGCTAATGAAAACACTTGTTCATTTATTTTATTAATAATAATAATTATACATCAATAATACTAATAAAACCACGAAAAATTATAGTGTATATTATAATTATTATTGTAGTGAAATACTTTAATCATTAAGTAAAACAGATGGAATTCATGGATAACAGTATGATCTTCATATTAATTGTTTTATGTACTATGTACATGTTCATCATCCTTTTAAACAATATTTGCACTGCAGAATAAACTTAATTTCACTTCCCACAAATAAATGCACAATTTCTAATATATTAAAGAGATAGTTCACCCAAAAATGAAAGTTCTGTCATTAATTACTCACCCTCATGTCGTTCCAAACACGTAAGACCTTCGTTTATCTTCGAGACACGAATTAAGATATTTTTGATGAAATCTGAGAGCTTTCTGACCCGACATAGAAAGTAACGCAACTGACACGTTCAAGGCACAGAAAGGTTGTAAGGACATCGTTAAAATAGTCCATGTGACATCAGTGGTTCAACTGTAACGTTATGAAGCTACAATAATACTTTTTGTGAAAACAACAAAAATAGCGACTTTATTCAACAATTTCTTCTCTTCCGTGTCATTCTTCGACGCGTGTTCATGAGAGTACCAGGATACATTTTAACAATGTCCTTACTAATTTTCTGGGCCTTGAACGTGGTAGTTGTGTTGCTGTCTATGCAGGGCAGAAAGCTCTCGGATTTCATTAAAAATATCTTCATTTGTGTTCCGAAGATGAACGGAGGTCTTACAGGTTTGGAACGACATGAGGGTGAGTAATTAATGACAGAGTTTTCATTTTTGGGTAAACTATCCCTTTAAATGTTTGAATATGAGAGATTTTTGATTTGGGACATTATGAGAGGTCGGGGCATCACCGTTTGAGCACTGGAGGCCTGTGTCTGTGCTTCCTCTTGCATGACCTGCAGATGTTTGGACAGGAAGTGCTGCTGGAACTCAGGCTCTGAGGTGAAGTGGAGAGAGCAGACCATACAGCTGAACACAGAGCCGGTCTGACTCGCCTGACCGCTGCATATGTGCTGCTGTAGCTCCTGCTTGCTCGTCATAGTGCTGTCACAGTTCACACACTTCCACAAGTGCACTTCTGAACAACAAACACACACACACACACATACACTAGTACACGGTAAATGTAACTAACGGTAACAGTGGTAATAACTTTCTAGGATCAGTGGTCACTCCTTACCTTTGTGATTGGTTATCTGGTGTTTTAACAGACTATTTCGGTTGCTAAATGTCTTGTCACACTTGTCACACTGCAGCAGAGATTTGATGGCTTTGTTGCCCTGGGCAGAGGCGCTCTCAGGGTGAGCCGTACGATTGTGGTACCACAGACCAGAGAGCGTCTGAAACAGAAACACATGTAAAATCATTAAATTTTAATGTTTATTTTATATTTTATCTTATATATTTAAAATAAATGCATACAAATATTTAAAAAATAACTACACATATAATTGAAATAATAATATAATGATATATTTAATATTAGATTATACAAATATTAAAAAATACATTATTATAAAATTAAAACATAATTCTATATACTCATCAAATAATCAACCACAATTGATTTTAACATTGATAATAATAAGAAATGTTTGAGCAGCAAATCATCATTTTAGAATGATTTCTAAAGGATGATGCTGAAAATTCAGTTTTGGATTACAGGAATAAATTACTGTATAAAATATATAAAAATAGAAAATAGTTATTTTAATTTGCAATAGTATTTCACAATAGTACTATTTTTACTGTATTTTTTAAACAAATAAATAAGCCTTGGCAAGCATAAAAGATGTCTTTCAATGGCATTAAAAAAATCTATTCAACCCAAACTTCTGAATAATATAATATAATATAATATAATATAATATAATATAAGTTTGCTTGGAAAGTATGCTTGTGCTGTGTTTAATTGTTGGTTCTTTGAATAATTGCTTTTGTTGCTCTGGATAAATGCTTCTGCTAAATTCATAAATATAAATGTAAAATAAATATCATTGGGTTTGATATTTTGTATCAAATGCAATTACATGTATTTCTTTTTATGTGTAGTTTACGAGTCAAAATACATTTTGGGGTCACTGTACTTGTTTGTTTCATGCATAAACATTGCCCATTTAAGCAAATTGCACAAAAAGAGAGCTACGTTGTAACAATTTTCTGTTGTAAGAGAAATACTCCTTTATCATTCAACAGATGAAGTGTGTTGTTCTTACCTGATAGGACTTTTTACACGTCTTGCAGCTGTAAGGTTTGTTTCCGTCATGAATGTTCATGTGTTTCTCCAGATTGGCTTCACTGTTGAAGATCTTGCTGCACTCGGGACATTGGTGCAGCTCTTTCGGATGCACCTCCTGGATGTGCTGTCGGAGCTCGTCCAGAGAGGAGAAACTCACTCGGCATTTCTGGCAGTCATGTGGTTCTGTAATGTCTGATAGGACAAATAACATGTCACTAGTTTAGTTTTTGTGTTTATTAGAAAGTGAAATGTATCAAGTGACCGGTGTGGATGTGCTCACTATGAAAGTTCTGGAGATGGACGGACAGCCCGTTGGCTTGTTTGAAGCCTTTGCCGCATTCCCTGCAGACATAAGGTTTGTCTCCCGTGTGCGTGCGGACGTGACGCGTCAGTTCAATGGACTGAGCAAATGAGGCCGAGCAGTACTGACAGCAGTACATTTTACCTGCAAATGCAGAAATTCACCACGTTGGTTTCCACGTTTGCTATATATGATATACGCATGATATACGTACAAAAAATGTTTGAACCATCCCACCCTCAGCATGCTTCTTCTTGGTGTGGTATGAGAGAGCAGCAGCCACGGAAAAGCTCATGTCACAGTGTTTGCAGTGGAAGGGTTTTTCTCCTGTGTGTAGACGCATGTGGTTCTTCAGAGACGAGGTGGCAGCAAACTTCGCCCCGCACTCCTCGCATGAGTACGGTCTCTCCTCGAAATGTTCAGTGCGTTTATGATATAAAAGGCCTGAAAGATATAAGCACTGAACACATAAAACAGTGCTGACAAAAGAGTGATTGTGTCCAAAAATATCCTCAGACACTTTTCACCTTTCACATATTTCTTTTAATTTTGTAGAGATGTAGTGTTTTCACATTTCAACATTTCATACCAGTAAACTTTTTAGGACACTCTATACCAATTCTGATACCATAGCAAAAAGTAACATGCTAATGAAAACACTTGTTTATTTAATTAATAACAATAATAATTATAATAATAACACTAACAATAATACTACTAATAATAGTGTATATTATTATTAGTATTATTGTTGTTATTATTATTATTATTATCATTTAATTCATAATTAATAACATAATATGTATAATATATGTTATGAATAACAATATATTGCTTATTATTTTTAAATAAACAAGTGTTTTCAATAACATTTTAGCTTAATAATAATAATATTATTAATCATATTAGTAACAAGTATTATAGTGTGTATTTTCATTCATAACGTAACAATATTTATATTATTATTATTTACCATAATAATAATTAATATGATTTAATTTGTAATATAAACATATATATATATATATATATATATAATAATTTAAAAATATTTACATTTAATGTACTTAAACAATCATTGTTGTTGTTAATGAAAGTTAAATATTAATATAAATATTTGGTTACACTTTATTTTCAGGTGTCCTTGTTGCAGTGTAATTATACATTTAAGTACTGAGTAATATTAATTAACTACATGTACTATAACCGTAACAACTGTAACTATATGGTTAAGGTTAGGATTAGGGTTTGGCTTTGGGTTACTTGCATGTAATTATGCATAATTAATTGTTATTATAATAGTAAGTACATATAATATGTAAAAAGGACACCTTTAAATAAAGTGTTAACAAATATTATACTAATAATAATTACAAATTAAATTAAAACAGTGGTTTCAAGTTTTCAAGTACTTTTGACATCATAATGGAGAGAGACACTAAATTATTATTTATTATGGATATTGTTGCAGGCCAGTTTTGGATCTACGTCACTTGTATGAGCCAGCATTTTTTCAACTTGAAAAGGATCACTGCATACCTGAAGAGTGTTTGAAAGTTTTGTCGCACATGTCACATGGCACTTGTTCTGTTTTCTTCTTCTTAGCTGGAGGGCCACCATGGACTTCCATGCAGTGCTGGTGAAGGCTCTTGAGCGTCAGAAAGGCCATTGAACACTCTGAGCAGCGCCGCTCCTTCCCTGGCGCGAGGGCACAGCCTTTCTTATGCTTTATCAGGCGACACTTAAAGTCAAACGTCTTATTACACCACTCGCAGCGGTACGACACAGGGACAGCCTTTCTTCTGCCTTTTGTTTTGGAGTCTTCTCCATCATCATCCTCAGAGTCTGCGGTAGATCCTTCCTGCTCAACCTCAGATTTTGCAGAATCTGGCAGAGGCTCTATTTAGAAAATGAATAAAAAATAAAGGTTTGTTTCCATCAGATACTTTCAAAAGTGATACCTAACTATCATATCACTTGGACCGAAATCTCTATGCACTGAAAAGTCCTTCACCAGTATGCTTGAGGTCTTTCAGCTGCGAGAAGTTCTGCTGGTTGGCAGACAGCAGCTGGCACAGTGAACTGGCAAACCCTGAGTCTCGACTCAAAACTCTCTCGACAGTCTGATGAACTGACTCCAGCTCACCATCGGCTCTCCGACAGCTCTGGAGAAACTGGGACGCACAAAAGTAATGTTATATAATGTTGAATTTTATTTTATATACTGTACACACAAAAACTAAACTCTGCAGGAAACACAACAGTATGCAGTTAGTTTATTATTCTAATTTATAGTATGTTAAAAATGGTAAAGCAAAGGTGCCTGAGTGGATTTTTTAAATATGCATCTGTGCATTTTAGACTAATACACTAGTCAAAATTACACTAGCATTTAAAAGTTTGTGATCAGTAAGTTTTTTTTTTAATTATTATTATTATTTTGAAAGAACTTAATAATTGTATTCAGCAAGGACACATGGAATTGATCAAAAGTGACAGTAAAGAATTATAATGTTACAAAAGGTTTTCCATTTCATATAAATGCTGTTCTTTTG
Source organism: Sinocyclocheilus rhinocerous (assembly GCF_001515625.1). Classification (NCBI taxonomy): domain Eukaryota; kingdom Metazoa; phylum Chordata; class Actinopteri; order Cypriniformes; family Cyprinidae; genus Sinocyclocheilus; species Sinocyclocheilus rhinocerous. The sequence continues at coordinate 19,857 of NW_015633170.1, forward strand.
AACTTTCTATTTGTCAAAGAATCCTGCAAAAAAAAGTATCACAGTTTCCACAAAAATATTAAGACTTTTAAGTTTTAAGCATTGATAATAAGAAATCTTTATTGACTACCAAAAGCTGAAAGGTCAGTTTTGTCATCACAGGCATTAATTAATTACGTCTTTAAAAAAATCATACCGAAACCAAACTTTTTGATATATATGAGAAATGAAGTCTAGAGAAGAGCATTTCGCAAAATATTATATACTCATTGTATTTTACTTTACTTGTTAGTGATGTCTTAATTTTATTTAATTGTTTAAATAAATCTGTTATGCAACAGGTTATGACAGCCACTGCGTAAATGAATATATTTCAACAACAAATAGAAGTTTTTTAACTTAGAATTTAATTTAAAAACTGCATTATGTGCAATTTACATGTTTGCATACAATTTTTTTAAGTTGCCTGGTGATTATTATATTTAAAAATAAATAGTAATTAAATGTAAGTTTGGGCTTTGTTGTTAATTGTTACCTTATAATAATGTAAAAGGGCTCCCTATAGTTTAGATCATAAGCCGAGGAAGATTTTTATCCCTAAGAAAAATTTTAATTATAATTTAATTTATTTTAAGTAAGAGCAATTTGTCCAGTAAGTCACTATTTAATAAAAAAGAAAGCAATTTTATGTTTAGTTTTTTCCACCTGCTGTACCGAAACCATATCAAACTGTGACGTCAAAACTGAGGTACGTACCGAACCGTCATGTCTGTGTGTGTGTGTGTGTGTATATATACACACACACACTGTTCAGTATTTGTAGTATGCAAACTAAGGCATATATTTAATATATTTAGTATATTTTTCCTCCACCTCTTACCTCAGCAAATTGCTGTGTCCCATGATCCATTGCGTTCAAACCTTGTTCGAGCAGGGTAATGTCACTGATTGTTTCCAGAATGAGCGATTTGTGCTTAAAGAGCACATCTATGTCTTTAACTAAAAACCAAAACACAGCAAAATTATTTTGGTACACAGAGCAATGGGTCTAATTTACTTATTAAAGATGCAATTTACACTCACCCTTTCAGAGAATTACAAAGCTAGTGACCAAAAGTAGTGTGTTGATTCAAACACTCACTGGTTTGGAGAAGTTTTTGAGCGTTTGGTTTCTCCTTGACCTCCTGCATGAGGAGCTGCAGCTCTGGACTGTGTGTCTCTATCCACAGCAGAAGCCTCCAAACAGTCACCGCCTGCAGTGAACCATCCAGCGCTGCAGATATCAGCCTTCCAACCACCTCAGCATCTCCTTTCTCTCCCAGAAGAGCTTTAATACACTGAATGGACACAAATATATACATTTAAAAGCTGCTTCCTTGTATTGAATCCACTCTCAAATTCTAAAAAGTCGATTAATAATGCAACACAGGTACCTCTCTCTCATTTGCATTCATATCTGGACCCATTTTAAGGCTCTGTTCGATAAGCTGGAGGTCCATATTCAGTTCTATGAGTCTGTTCTGATATATTCTCAACAAATCCATCCCACTGCTGTCTTCTGTTGTGTCATCTGACAAAGAATATGTCATCAGAAGTATTAGCTAATGGTATTTGCTGTGTGATGAAACAGATTAGGTGTTGTTGCCAAGTTTTGCTGTTCATACGCCTTGCGTCTTTCAGGGCCTGCAGAAGCTGAAGCACATCTGAGGAGCTTTCCTTCACCTCATGGAGCAGCATCAGAAACGTTTCTTCACTTATGGTCATCTCTCGGAGTTTACATAACAAACTTTCCACCACCTCCACAGAGGATGGAACAGAACAGCACTGCAGCACTACCTTAGGAAGAACAGACACATACACTACTGTTTAAAAGTTTGGCATCAGTAAGATGTTTTGTTGTTGTTGGAAAGATTTTAATACTTTATTCAGCAAGGATGCATTAAATTAGTCAAACGATTTCTATTTCAAATAAAAGCTTGTCTTTTGAACTTTCTACTCGTTAAAGAATCATAAAAAATGTATCAGGTTTTACACAAAAATGGTAAGCAGCACAACTGTTTTCAACATTAATAATAATGAGAAATGTTTGATCATGTGACACTGAAGTCTGGAGTAATGGCTGGTGAAATTTCAGCTTTGCATCACAGGAATAAATTCAGGGTTTCCCATACATTGATTTATTTGTGGCGGGCCACCACAATATCAAAACTGACCGCCACAAATAGATTTTCCAAAAGGCTTTGACTTCGTTGAATAAACATGAGCACTGCACGTTTAAAAATCAAAAACCGGCGCGGGTGTTTTTATATATCACTGTATTTCAGAAGGAAACCGACTGTCTTCAGAAAATTTTCGATGTCATTTTCATTTCATCTTGCATGTAATGCCTGATAAAGCAGCGTTTGTGAGCAGAGCACTGTTTTGTGTACAGCCGTTACCGGGGAAACAACTATCTCTCCCGCTCTAAAAGCGCCTCCTGCTGGCAGAAAATTAATGTGCATATATATATATATGGGGGCGGGGGACTGCCGCCACAAATAGAGTGTAAGGCTGTGGGAAACACTGAAATTACATTTTAAAGGGGTCATATGATGCTGCTAAAAAGAACATTATTTTGTGTATTTGGTGTAATGAAATGTGTTTATGCGGTTTAAAGTTAAAAAAAAACATTATTTTCCACATACTGTACATTATTGTTTCTCCTGTATGCCCCGCCTTCTGAAACGCGTCGATTTTTACAAAACTAATCGGTCTGAAAAGCGAGGTGTGCTCTGATTAGCCAGCTATCCAGTGCGTTGTGATTGGCCAAATACCTCAAGCGTGAGACGGAAATGTTACGCCCCTCACATACTGTTGATGCCGTGTCCGGCCGGAGCGACGAGGCAAAAACATTAAAACCCATTACAAACGAGGCATTTGTTGCATCCAGTGGGGACATAATTACTGATTATAATGACTTATACTGTCTTTTTACGCATTGCGTTGCATCGCGCCGCGTAAACATAAAACTCTGTCTGCATTTGTGATCGGAGAAATGACAAACAACAAGTGCTAACGTTAATCCACACTGCCCAAAACTCGCGTTTGAATCATCAGTAGCAAATCCTTTAAATGAAAACGTACTTACGTGAGTCAGAACTGCCGGCATTTTAGTCTAACGTTACTCTCCCAGGATCAGGAAACAGTCCTCCATAAAATGCGCTGCACACATCTGAATATTTGGGTTGAACTGTTCTGGAACAGTGTTATAAATACCACTGATTTGTAGTCGTGTCCTCTTTTGGAAGACCAAACAAAGTAGCTTCGCTTTCACAACGAAGCACACAGCGGCCTAGCGTGAGCGAAAGCCCCGGCTTAGCCTGAGCTGAAGCCGGGCAAGAGTGAGCTGAGGCGGCGGGGTCGAGAAAGGCGCGCTCGGCGGATCCGACGAATGAGCGGCAACCACATGTGACGACCCCGGGCTGAACTCCGCTTCGTCCACGGTGAAAGTTGATGTATTCCCTCAGGATCAGCTCTAGGCATGACGTAGCGGATATCGTCCTCTTTTGGAAGACCATACAAAGTAGTTTCGCTTTCACAACGAATCACATAGCGCCTTCACGACATGGCGGCGGCAGCAACTATACTACAGCGAGAATAAAAGTTACGTCTTCTTTCTTTGCGTGAACATTTGGGCGGGGTTATGCAACTCTTCCCACATAGTGAGGTAGATATGTGGGGGCGTGTTCGAACGAGCCGTTTTAGGGGGGTGTGGCTGACTCTTAACTTTTATAAAGAATATCTCTTTGGATTTGAGACTTTAGTCTTTGCAACTTTACAGATCTTCTTTATGCACCAAGAGCTTGTAACACTCCAAAGAGAAAGGAAAAAATGAAATTGCATCATATGACCCCTTTAAAATATATTTAAATAGACAATGGTTATTTCAAATTGTAATAACATTTCACAGAAGTATTGTTTTTACTGCTTTTTTTTTTTTTTTTCAAATAAATGCAGCCTCGGTGACCATAATAAATCTAACTAACCTCAAACCTTTAAATGGTAGTGTATATATAACAAATTATAATCAATGTGTACTGTTGTACTGTTCTATATAAGAAACTGTAAGGGACAAAAATACCTCTTTTTCCACTTCATTTGTACATCTGTTTACTGCGTTGGTCAAAAGCTCTGAGAGGTTGCTGACACTGGAGAGGTGATGAGATAGCTCTGATATATGGGCCAAAAGCCCACTAGACCACCGAACTCCTGATGCAGGAACTGTAAGTAAAGAGATCAGTCTCTTTATTTGTACATTCACTCAAAGTTTAGCAAATTCTGCCTGAAATGTTTAGTCATTTTAGTATCCTTTTAATACCCCATGATTCAAAACTTCACACTTTCACTCAACCCAGGTCAGCTTACCTTCTGGCTCGGGACAGCTCTTGTTTCCCTGGTCCTTCAAAACTGATCCCGGCTCAGGATTTAAACATTTTAGCTGTTCTAACAAAGTAAGGACTGTTTGAGCTGACAGAACTTTCTCTACTTTCACAAAATTTAGCAACCTCTGGTAAACCTCAACTGCTGATGGATCTTCTTTGAAGCTCTCCAATATGACCTGCAGAAGATCAGAAGTGAGATCTGAATCCAGTCCTAAATGTTTCTTTAGATCATCAATATGTTTTAAAGGAATAGTTCATTCTAAAATGAAAATTTGCTGAATATTTATTTACCCTCCGGCCATCCAAAATGTAGATGAGTTTGTTTATTTATCGCTACAGATTTGGAGAAAATTAAACATTACGTGACTTGCTCACCAAAGGATACTTGCAGTGAATGGGTGCCATCAGAATGAGAGTCCAAACAGCTGATAAAAACATCACAATAATCCAGAAATAATCCACACAACTCCAGTTCATCAATTAATGTCTAGTAAAGTGAAAAGCTGCATGTTTTTAATAAACAAATTCATCATTACAAAAATGTTTAGCTTTTCGCTTCTGGCTAAAATATTAGTCCTCTATCCATAAAATTGCTTTCTCCAGTGAAAAATGTCGAGATCAAACGCTGTTTACAAGCAAAAACAGTCCAAAACAGTTGTAAACAAATATGTTAGTGGATTTTGATGTGAGAAGACAACAGCGTAAGGACTGTTTCACTGTAGGAAGCATTATTACAAATTATTTTGGCCATAAGCAATGGCATGAAGTCAAAAATGTTTAATGATGGATTTGTTTATTACAAAAATGCAACCTTTCACTTCACAAGAAGTTAACTAATAGACTGGAGTCGTGTGGATTACTTGTGGATTATTGTGATGTTTTTATCAGCTGTTTGGACTCTCATTCTGACGGCACCCATTGGATCCATTGGTGAGCAAGGGATGTAATGCTACATTTCCCCAAATCTGTAATGATGAAGGCCTGAGAGTGAGTACATTTTCAGCAAATCTTCATTTTTGTGTGAACTGTTTATTTAAGAAGTGAATTATCAGTTACATGCAAAACTTTGTATCTCTTTTTTTTACTATTATTTTACCTGGCGCTCTTCTGTGGATACTGTATCCCACATTTCAAGAACCTTAACATATGACCGTCCATTCTGGAGGATTTTTGTGATACCAGCTTGATTTTGAGAGATCAACTCAACTGCACTGTCCTCTGAACATAGAAATAAACATAATTCATAAAACCCATTGGAATAAAGTGATCTCAAACAGAAATCTCTACTATTAATTAGTCAATTTTTTACCTTCAAAACAATTTTTGTCCCTTTTAAGCTCTTCTAATTCAGACGGCTCCTTAACACAATGTTTAATAACTTGAGGGTTCATCGACTCAGTCTCAGTTTCCACAGAAGTCTGCTTCATGAGGTCAGTGAGAATGTTCTTACAACCAACGGCCACATCAAACATCTGCAAGCTGTCAGCAGCAGCTATGAGTCGGGTGAAGTTGTGTTTACCGGGAGGCAGTTTACCAGTGTACACCATGTCCAGAAGAGAAGAAAACTCTTGAGAGGACAGTAAATCTGTGTCGATGGAGATGCTGTCAGAACCTTCCAGAACAGACTTAAATAACATACTGGAGGCCGCCAGCACTAGCTTGTGAGCGGGGTGCGGGGTCTCACCCACCAGGATGGAGCAGTCGCAAAACTGCTTCTCTTTACGTAAAGCATGCAGCTGCTGCATGAGCTGTCGGCTGTAGTTTGGGAGCTCCATCTTGTACCTGTAGAGGTGGAAAAGAGGAAATGCAGAAAAATTTATCAAGTAAGTTTATCCTTAAAGTGAGAATATGTCAATGGGTTAAGAAAAAATAATATTGTTTCTGACCCCACTGACAGATATTTGTTCTTGTTTTAAGCATAAACTCAAAGTCAGTATCTTAAATTATTTTGCTTTGCAAGTAAACGTGTCTTGATATAAGAAGGTTTAGATGTTTGTACTTGAAAACAAGAGTTTATGCTTAAAACAAGAAAAATGTGTGGCCTGTGATAACCATTGATTTCCCCACCATGCCATATCATAAGAATATCGTCAAAGCAAATCATAAGCATATCTTCATTTCTAATTTATATTTTTAGCTCTAAAAAAACAAGTTATTCTCCTGCTCAAGCAAATGTATCTTGATTTAAGTAAGTTTAGATATTGGAAGCAAGAGCTTATGCTTATATAAAAATAATATTATTTATTTCCCTTATTATTATTATTATTATTATCCCTTATTCCCTTAGTTTATTTTTCTTACCCCATTGACAGATAAACTCACTTAATTTGGAAGTTTTTTCTTTTTCTTTCAGAAAACCAGACTTATCATCTTAAGTCATTTTTCGTCTCAATAATTGCATCTTAGTTTAAGACCTTCTAGATATTTGTAATGGGGAAACAACACAAAAACAAAACAAAAAAACATTGTGATCAGGGATGAATAAAAAATATTTGGGAGTGAAATATACATATCCTGTTCCTAAATAAAAGTGCAAGAGGTCCTTGACAGAAACCTACTCATCCACGGAGACTAATAGTACACCATAACATCTCTGGTTATGTCAACTACTCTAAAAGCATCTGACTATTATGACAAATGAAATATAAGTAAAATAAAAACAAACACAATTCATAAGGTGTTATTGGAACTGAAAGGGGGACATTTTAGCCTGTTTATTCCAAGCATAAAGAAATTATAAGGATAAACGATGCCATAATCACATGCAGTGAGTGACATTTCAGTTTGCCGCTAACCTGACATGGTATCTGATGCTAATATAAAAAATAGAAGCAGCAAAAAATACAAACAGCACAATATTAGAGCTAAATGGTTTTGCCGCTTACAGTAAACTACAGCTACACACTTCCCCTTTACCTTTAAATTCAAATGATCCGACTCTTTATTTAAACTCCTTCGAAGGACAACATTCCGCTGCGCAATAAAGATTCGGCCCAAAACACTCCGACAGTGCGCATGCGCGTACAGATGAGCGAACCATGACGTAATGCGCATGCGCTTCATGATTTGCGGTCCTTTATGTACGCATGCGTATACTGAACAGCTGGTTTTCGGGAAGCTTTTGAAAGGATGATTCGAATCTGACAAATACGGTGGTCCAGTAGTGCACAACACAACGACATTAAAAAAAGCAAACATAAGCTCACAACACAACGACATTAAGCTCACAACACAACGACATTAAGCTCACAACACAACGACATTAAGCTCACAACACAACGACATTAAGCTCACAACACAACGACATTAAGCGCTTAATGTCGTTGTGTTGTGAGCTTTTGTTCGCTTTTTTAATTGCGTTGTGTTGTGCACTACTGGACCACCGTAGGACAAACACTCCACCATAGACAACAATCATGTAGTCACGACAAGCACCCAAAAACCTTTATGACTTTATGGATAAATGCATGAATATCGTGTGTGTTTAAATAATTACCGATTAATTATATTAAATGCCCTTTATTGCCAGATAGGTTTATAGTTGTAAATCACTCCAAAACATGATTTTATGTCATATTAACCACTTGGGACCCAGTAAGATACTGCTGTCATCTGCAAAAGTTCAAATAAAATGACTCATCTCAGTTCTTAAAATTGTATGGAAAACGTAGGCTATATAATATAATAAATTTGTTATGCAATTGTCATAAATATTTATTTTCAAATGTATTTAAAATAAACATCTCAGGAACATTTTAGCAAGTTTTCAATCTTTATGGTTTTCTTGCTAAAGATATGTTTTCATCTTTTGGAGAGATATTGCAGTTGAACAGGGATAACAAAAAAACTGTAAAATGCATATGTATAAATGTATAAATTTTTATTGCAAGCCCCCGAATAAATAAGTATTAGTAAGCTGGGAACACAAATTTTTGAATTTGTTAATTAAAATTACAAATCAAAATTGGTATTACATCTCTGTAAAAATGCTTAAAAACGTAGTTTTTTCAATGCAGGTTAAAAGCATATACATATTTCATATTTGTAGTGATATGAATACAGTGATATGGACAAAATAGATTTTTTTTTTTACCATACGCCAGTATGATATGATATATATATATATATATTTTTTTTTTTTGCTGTCTTAAGATGCTGACTGATTGGACCAGAAATAAAACAGTAACAGAAACGTACAACCCTACAATGCTCCTATCAAAGTAAAATTTCTGCAACTGTTCTACGCACAAACTACACATCTGAAGATGTAAAAAGAATATTTATTGCCCATATGAAAGAACATACAGAAAAGTTCACACAAATGCCTGCCTAATATTTCAAGTAGCAGAACATGTCTAAACTATTTAGCAATGCTGTAATATTTCCCACTTCTGGAAATGTGTCCTATTTATCCTCATCTTTCTAGACATCTCTCCACTGCTGAATTTTGATGAGGTTATTTACATTAACAAAAAGACTAAATATTTTTTAATATTCAAGTTGCTCATGCATTCTTAAATATGTACGAGCTCTATTGCAGTGCCATCACAAGCTTCTTTTCAACAAAGCATTTACAGAGACTTACTGTTTTACACACAACATATGATCAGACCATAATCTCTGAACATGACATTGCAACAAATAAGGAGGAATTCCGATTTTCCTTGAAATGGAACGTCCTTTGAGGAAATCTCGACCCGTATTTTTCACAGTCATGGTAAGCACGACCACAAAATCTTGCAGAATGCATCAACATCTTTCAATATTAAAAGCCAGCATGATGTTTTAAAGCAAAAAGACACTTTTGAAGTTGTTGCAACATTTCAATAACAAAATAAAAAACCAAACAACCAAAAAAGAAAATAAAAAAGACTTCATCCCAAGAATGAACATCTATGTGTAATTCAAGCTTTATCCTTGTTCAGACATTGTCAGCATTGTTCCACTCAGTGTCCTAACAGCCCAGTGCCTGAACAAAAGGAAACAAATATGGTAGATCGTGAATAATATTTCTTAATATAATGTTTCTGGATTCTTTCACAAAGGCTTTAAAGATTGAAATGCATGTCTGAAACAATCACAAAATAGTGTATTCATACCTTTAAATCCTTCTTCAGGCATACAGACTAGGAAAAAAAAAAAACTCAGCATCAAAAAAGTGCAGAAATAGATAATTGAAAACGGGACATTTAAGCAGACGTAAACAGCACTTACCTTGATAAACATCATCCATTGCAGCATAATCAGCAATAGGTTCATCAGCCTGTAGAGGAAAATGTAAATAGTACATTTGAAAAAGTTTGTGGTCAGTATGATTTTTTTCTTTGAAAGAAATCCTTTTATTCAGAAAGGACACAAGATTAAATGTCACAACATTTATAATGCCATTTCAAATAAATGCTATTCTTTTGAACTTTCAATTTATTAAGAGATCTCGCAAAAAATGATCAATTTCCACAAAAATATTAAGCAGCACAACTGTTTTCAACATTAATAATAAGAAATCAGCATATCAGAATGATTTCTGAAGGATCATGTGACACTCAAGTCTGGAGTAATGATGCTGTAAATTCAGCTGTAATATTTCAAATAAATGCAGCCTTGGTGAGCAGAAGAGACTTCTTTCAAAAACACAGCCAATGTATCAGCTCCCATCAAAAGTACTTGAGAGTTGTACCTTAAGGCAAATGATGCTCTCTGGAATAACTCCAAGACTTCCTAGCGTGGCGGAGTCATCTGTTAAACAGCGCCCATCTATGGAGAGGTTTTGATCGAATGGAGCCACAGAGAATGCATGCATGATCTGTGGATGCAATCATTTCAAATAAGACATCACGCTGCATCACATAAAAAAGGAAATACTTAACTGTCACAGCAATAAAAGACCTGGATCTTTAGCTCTTTGAGTGTCTGGTTGGCAGAGACGATGAGGGCTTTCTCCCCACGGAGTTTCCTGTGCCTTGTGCTCCTCCTGATGCCAGACTTGGACGCAGCGGTCACGGGGGCCACAGAAAGAGAGCCGGTCTCGTTCAGCTTCTGCCGTTTGGCTCCACCCTCAGACTGATTTAAAGAAGGAGGCATGAGACATAGATAGATAGTCGGATAGTCATACAGACAATCAGGCGGATCTTTAAACATACCTGACTGAAATCTGGATCTTTCTCTCCATCCATCTTTGGCTCTTCTCTTTCATCCTCTACATCTGACCCACTCACACTGAACTCAGGGGCAGATTCCTTAATCATCTGTAACAAATAGCACAGATGAGTTATTCCTGGTTGTACACTCATAGTGGTTAGGGTTAAATTGAGGACACATGATCATGTAAAAACTCACCCTTTTCTTGTCAATGACTTTGCGAACATACACTGTGGCCTGCGCATACTCCCTCATGTCCCTCTGCTGCTGGAATATGAAGCCCTCTCTGCATTCCCGACACAGATCTAAGAGCACAGCACCCATTCTCACATGAAACACAATGCCTGTTTGGAAAAAACTCCTGGCTGAGGGTTGTTGGTTTAGCTCACCTGGATGAGTCTGGTATTGCACATTGCCATTGTCTTGTGTTTTGTCATGAATCCGACATATGGAGATGACCTGGTCCACCAGAAACATTCTGCTGATCACCTCCCATTCAGCAGGCCAGAGAAGAGCTATACTGTGCATTGACAGACACAAACAATCAGACTTAAAAGTGCTCTTCATATGGATAGTTAACATTTTAATTCATAAGGTAAAGTGCATTGTTCAGAAGTTTGGGTTCAGTAAGATTTTTAAAATGTAAGAAAGTCTCTTATGCTCATTTCACACATTTCTAATTATGATCAATGTTGCTTAATTCTTTGATGAACAGAAAGTTCAAAAGAACAGAATTTACTTAAAATAGAAATCATTCGCAACATTATAAATGTCTTTATAATTACTTTCGGTCAATTTAATGAATCCTTGCTTATTTCTTTAAAAAAAAAAAAAATCCTCACTGACTTCAAACTTATGAACCTGGACATTTGAGAGGTCAGGAGTGAGTAACTCACTGTTGACCATCTCCTTGCAGCATGGAGTCATATGTGAACATGAAGCCTCCATGAGGACAGAGCAGGATACTGTTCCCCACACTGGACACTGGGTTGCTCTTTGCTGGCCTCCTGTGGTGATCAGGTATAATAGAAGACGTTACAATAATTTAGGACACATCAAAATGATTCATATTTAAACTGAAAAATTATCTTAAATATTTTTTCCATTACCTGATAAATTTCCTCCATTCATCTACAAAGTAATGAGGTACAATGTACAGAACATCTGTGTCCTAAAACACAATCCAAACCAAAGTCAGTTAGCTGAAAATAATATTGAAATACTGACGTGTTCACCCTCTAAAATCTACCTCTCAAACATCTTGGAAAAACCTGAAATGGAATCCTTTAATTTGGAAAATGGCATCACCTGTGGCCATTTCTGCAGTGTGGGCCGATTCTTCTCCTGGAAGAGGTTGAGCAGCGAGCTCTTCTGTTCATTTGCCATCATTCTGTTCAAAGCCTCATTTTCTTTACCTTCTCTTTCCAGTCTCTGAAAGACACGGTCAATCTTAAAACCTTTGCCCAAAAATGCTCAGTAAGCAGCTCACAAGGTTATGAGTGTCCACTACACCTTTTACCCATGAGAGTTAATTGATCAATTTATTACCATGCACTGCTGACAGGACTCGTGATTTTGCGGGAACTCTGGTGCTTTGGGGAAATACATCCGAAGTTTATGCCACACCTCGGCAGAAACCACCCGCCTGTCATTCTCTATTATACTCAGACCACCTATGGGAGAAAGAGACCATACAATTACATAAATCAACCTTGCTAATGAATAATGCAGAATTTCAAATAATCAAATATTTTTTTACAATGTTGAATTCATATAAAATATTCATTTAATGACAACAATTTTGTGCATCACTAAAAACATCATTAAACATTATAGACACACCACTAAATATTGACAAATAATATGAAATAAAATAAACTAAATATTTAAAGGGGTCATATGATGCGATTTCAAGTTTTCCTTTCTCTTTGGAGTGTTACAAGCTGTTCGTGAATAGATAAGATCCCTAAAGTTGCAAAGACTAAAGTCTCAAACCCAAAGAGATATTCATTCTAAAAGTTAAGACTGGTCCACGCCCTCAGAAAGGCGGGGCATAGAGGAGAAACAATAATGTACAGTATGTGGAAAATAATGTGTTTTTTTAACCTTAAACCACAAAAACATTTCATTACACCAAATACACAAAATAATGTTCTTTTTAGCAACATCATATGACCCCTTTAACAAACCGTGATAGCAGAGGATGTCTTCATTAAAGTTTTTCATCTCTTCACCATCCCCCTCTTCGTTATCTCCTTTAACTCCATCAGCTAACAAAATGAAAAAAGAAAATAAACAACTAAAAGACAAGAGCAAAAGCCATAAACAACATCCGTAAGTCTCAGTACCTTTAGATCCTGCACTGCTGCTTCTCTCTCCGTTAACTTTGCTGTTGTTGGGTTTGGTTTCCTCCTCGTCTTCCTCTAGCTGGTCTAACGCTAATTGTCTCCAGCTCCTTAGTGAAGCCTTACCGATCCAGAAACCTGATTCATCACTAAATACAGCCAATATAAACACCAGATCAGCTTCATCAAATATCTAATGAACTGCATTAGCAGGGTTATTATAATTAACTAAAACCATTAATAAAATATTTCATTAATTTGAAGTACTAAAAATTTCAATAAAAACTATATAGACACAAAAACAACAAAATTGCTGAAGCTTTCAAATAAAACCAAATTCAAAACAATAAAGACTACAATAGCATGTCATTGATACTAAAATAACTGTGCAGTAAAAGCATCTGCTGGAAATCCAGGTTAAAGCAGCACTCATACCTTTCTAAAGGGGCTTTGGCAAGATTCATGACCTCTCTGTAATCTTCATTCAGCTGGTTTTTCAGTCTGATCACCCGACATCGCTGAGTGACACAGTCTCTGCAGAGCGATGACTCTAAACACCACCCAGGATGAATGAATATATGTATAAAACACAGTAATGAGCAATTAAGAGTTTTGACAAAAAAGTCTTACGGCCTAGTCTAGATATTCCTCCATAGCGGCCGAAAAGGAGATCAGCGGCCTTTGAGGATATTCTTTTGACCTCGGCAATGTTGTCTGGGTGCAGTTTGCCATGGGAACACAAGAATTGGCTGTTGTCAATTTCCTTGATGGCCGTGGAGTCATCAAGCCATTTCTTGAGCCACTCCAGAGGCACAAACTCATACGATTGGCCTAAAAGCACAAAAGGAGCCCAAAGCATTCATTTCTTCTTGAAAATGAAAAGAGATGCTTTCACACAAATACAAAAGTCTTAAAACTGGTTACACTATTGTTCAAAAGTTTGGGGTTAGTACATGTTTTAAAAGAAATTAATAATTTTAATTATTTAATTTTAATAATACTTTTATTCAGCAATGGCGCATTCAATTAATTAAAAATGTTACAAAACAATTCTATTTCAAATATGCTGTTTTTTTTTTACTTTGTATTCATCAAAGATTCCAGAAAATATTTATCACAGATGACACAAAAATATGAAGCAGCACAATTGTTTTCAACAATAATAGGAAACATTTCTTAAGCCACAAATCAGCATATTAGAATGATGTCTGAAGGATCACGCGACACTGAAGACTGGAGTAATAAATTGTAAAAATGTTACACAGTATTACCGTTTACTGTCTTTGATCAAATAAATGCAGACTTAAAAACACTAAAAAATCGTACCAATCCCAAACTTCTGAATGGTAGTGTAAATATAACTATGTTTAAGATTGAAAAAAAGGGAGATTTAACAGTTCATATTGATGGAGAAACTAATGCACGGGGCATTTTTACGGACCGTCTTCTGCAGGTAACAATTCGTAGAGCTCCTTCACCTCCTCATGTTTGGCTTTGCCTTTGTCAACACTCTGCTTTCGCATGTCTGCCATCTCATTGCACCACTCCTCAAACTTCTTGTTGTCCTGGTCAACCAGCTCCTGAAGAAAAGCTAAAAACCAAACAAATACATCTTAAATAGATACAGTATGTTATGATGCACGCATAACACTTACAAAAAATATTGTGTAATAAATGGGAAAAAATTTACTCTCCTCTTAATGACAATCACAGTTGTGTAAAACTACTGGAAAATGTGATTGATTAATCCATAATGTCAGTTTTACCTGGTACTTCAACGTTAGTTTCTGTTTGGTCAATCTCTTCCGTCTGCCGTTTGTACACTAACATGTACGCGTTTCTCGAACAGTGATAGCCTTTGCTACATTTTGGCTTTCGGGTTTGAGACTTGGCAGTCTCGGCTGCAATGGAAACAAGCAATAAAGACACTTTTGTATTTTCATGTTTTTAGAACTGTAGCTACAAAAAATGAGACACCATTAAAAGTAAATTGTCCAAATGTGTTGTTACCGATGTCTTCCTCAATGCCCAGCTGAAGTTTCTTGCCCTCCATTTTCTCGATCTCCTCATCATTGAATTTGTACCAGTCATTGGTGTGGGCATCTCTTACGTGAGCGATGTAGTGGCCAGAATATGCACTCACGCCACGATGAATCAACACCGCACTGAGCTCATACATACACTTCTCTTCTGAATTTAGAGGTGGAGGAAGAAAAAAAGAATCAAGCAATGTTAATTAATCACAATTTCCTGATCATTATCTCAGATTCCTAAATTACATACACGATTGTCTGAAAAATATGGGGTCAGTAAAATGTTTATTTTTTAATTCAATACTTGCATTCAGCATTAAATGTATCAAAAGTGATCTGTTACAAAATATTTCTATTTCAAATAAATACTGTTCTTTCCAACTTTCTATTAATCAAAGAATACTGGAAAAATGTATCATGGTTTCCACAAAAAAGTATTAAGCAGCACAACTGTTTTCAATTGATAATAAGTAATGTTTCTTAAGCAGCATATCAGCATACTAGAATGATTTCTGAAGGATCATGTGACACACTGAAGACTGGAGTAATGCTGCTGAAAATTCAGCTTTGCCATCATAGAATTAAATTACATTTCACGTTATATTCAAACAGAAAACAGTTGTTTTAAATTCTAATAATAATAATTCACAATATTACTGTTTTTACTGTCGTTTTGATCTTGGTGAGCATAAGAGACTTTTTCAAAAACATTAAACAAGTCTTGTGAACTGCAGTGTACAAACTAAATGCACAGTATACCCTTTCCTTCCAAAAATGGTCCCATGTCAAGAACTTCTGGAAAACTAATGAAGGTGTTGAGTTTCTTCTTATGAGCACTTTGCCTATAAAAGCAGAGAAAGATGAGAAACAAAGGATTAAAAATGTCTATAAAACATTTAGTAACAGGTCTGATAATTGACAAATTACGACACTCACCTATCAAAAACAAAACGCATGAGCTGAAAATTTAGTGTGCGGGGAAGACTCTGGAGCTTGATCCGACGGGTGGCGTTCTGTTTACTCTGACAGCTCTCGCAATAGTAGCGATTATCACCGTCCAGCTTCTCCTCCTAAACAGCATGAAGAACAACACATTGAGACCCTCAATATCTGATCTACACTGACATATGGAGCTGTCAGGCACAGAAATGTGAGCAGTCACCTTAAGAAACTCGGTTACACACTCCGTGAGGTTTTTGTGTCCTTGAATGTTCAACTCCAGCTCATAAAATCGTGATGGTAGAGGAGACTCGCGTCCACATTTGTTGCATCTGGCATAACACAAAAAACAAGCACTAATTACTATATTATAACGTATTAAGCTCAGAGTGAGAGTAATAAATGCCTTCATCAGAAAATAACATTCGTTTAGAATAACTTACACTGTAACATACGAGAACTGTCCACAAAACTGCTGTTGAATGACATTTTGGAGATTTGGGTCCTTCTGCTTTGAAAGTGTGTCTTCAAGAAGTGAGAGGAAGAGTTTGGAGAATTCCTGAGCATCCTAAAAAAATAAAAGAAAACCGCATTTTGAGCTTTCCCATGATCCACAGGGCACTCCAACATGCTTCATCTTGTGCTGGCCTACCTGCTGTTGTCCTGTGTCGAGCCCAAGAGCCTTGACCAGCCCCGAGGGGTCGATATACCGTCTGTTGCTGTTCTGTAGCAATGCAAACAGATACTGGAGATGTTCACATATCGTCTGTGGTTCATAATCTGCAAGATAATGTGCACAAATGAGAAAAAGCTTTTTAAATAAATGGGGCTTTTCTAAGTTTTGAACACATATTTAATACTTTCAATATTGCAGCCTTCACGCTTAGCTTCAAAGTATCTCCAGTTAGAGTTACTAAATGGCAATTGTCACTACAAAAAATGTTGCATGCTACAACGGTATATTTTCCTAATTACAAGTAAAGCACGTTGACAATAAAACCATTCAGGCTTTAAAAGAAAGACCCTTGATCTCACCTGAATCCATGTTGTGCCCTTCTGCTCTGGAATTCTGAAATCGATATAAGGCTCTACGAAGCTCCAGATTGTGGAACCACACCTGGAGGAAAGTGTTCACGTAACATGTGGCGCCAAGATTCGTCAAGCCCACAAATGTGTTCTGCAACAGAGAGAGCAATCACATAAATGTTGATTAATAAACTTGCCCTAAGGCATTTGAGGACCCTTGCATTGTAGTTTTGTTATTGTTAATGAATACTATGACTATAAAAGATCACTTTCCGTAACTGAATCAAAGCTAAAATAAAATAAAATAGAAATATTCAATGAAAAACTTTCGAAACAAATAAAAAAATTAGAAATGTTGCCTTGGCAACTAACTAAAACAAATAAGTTTAAACTTAAGTACTAAAATGACTAATATATATACACAAACACACAATACAAATTAATACAATTACTAAACTAAAACTAAAATGAAAACTAAAAATATAAAATAAAAAATTTATAAATAATATAAAAGCCAGTTTAAAATATTAGTAACTACTATAATAACATATACATAACACTAAAATAGCACTATTTCATTCTTTATGTATTAGCATACTACAGATTCACCTACTGTATGGTTTTCATCATTTTAAATGAAACTATGTTATTCATCGTACCTTATCTCGTCTTTCAGAATTTGGGTCATCGATGTTGTGGAAGGCATTTTCATCAATTTCTCCCAACCATGATTGTTCCCCAATACCGACTAGACAGTTGGGATTCCCTCTACAGTTCCTCCTGTGTGGCAGCAAAACATTTTTAAGGTGAGACGGTGATGTGATTACAACAATCTGCACTAATAAACACGTTTTCACAGTTGTTTCATTGAAACTGTCTCTTTACATCAAAATTACAGTTAATGCACTCAACAGCATGGATAGAATTAAACAGAGAGAAAAGTAAACACAGATCACTATCGCCATCACATTACCTGCATGTCCCTCTTTTGCATGCGGACACTGCTACCCTATAAGCTAACTCTATATGTTCACGTGTGATATCCTCTGGTTTAACCATCTCTGCCCACTGCCAAGCAGCTTTTTCCAGCTGCAACCGAGGAGCCATTCTGCACAAAGAAAAACACAAGTCTTTAGAGTTATACAAAATACACCTGAACATACATGTACAGACACCCTGAAAACAGAAAACACAACAAACAGAGTTTTAGAGCGTTACACAGAGATCACATACTGTACACAGCAATAAATAATTAAAAAACAAACACAGACATCTTACACAGAAAATCACATCACACACACTTGACAGATACGCACATCTGTGTGATGCACAGGCCTTGCATCACTGGTCCAGCATGCACAATACTTTTGATTTTACTCCAAACATCAGAAAAACACTCTAATGACAGCTAATTTATTTTAACAAGCAAACAACTGGCAAGCACAGCAAATAATATTTAAGAAGCACCACGGAGTCCCAATTAGCACATATATTTTTGATTATCCCATCATCATAATTCAGTTTAGAATAAAACATACCGTCAAAAATAACTACTCCGGTTCACGGGCTCAACACAGCTGTATTGTTTTATAAATCTTTAGTAAACACAATAATATTGAATGTTTTCATCGAGGCTGCTAAAGCTGCGCAGTTAGCATGCTAGCAGCTAGCTCTCGACTTATTTTCATTAAATACATGCACCTGGCGTGAATTTACCAAGAGATTCTAGACTGTGAAAATGCTTTCATAAATATAGGAATTTTAAATCACACTTTATTGATGGTACGTTTGTATTTAGCGCCCTTGCGTCAGCTTTTATATAAATATTTTTGTCCCTTCGTCAGTTTCAAACTTCTATGAGACGTACGTACTTACGCGTGACGTAATCGCGGCGTCTGACGCCAGTGCGTCAGTGGGCCGCTCAATGTCGCGATGTTGCCACATGGCAACATACTGTTTTCCTTAACCTTCTCGCTACTCTGGAAAAAATACAATGCACTGAGTTGTTGAAATGCAAAACAAACTATTGAAAGCACAGGATAATATGCTGTTTTTGAGCTAGAGGACATTTAAATGACCATAAATGGCTCATTCCCCTTTGACATAGAACTATATGCTGAAGTACACCACAAATTGCACAAACAGGTTTCTGTACATTTCCTCTCTGATTATTTATTTATTAATATTTTTGCATCTTGGAAAAGTTAAATATACGTCATAGTTTAAAAAAACTGTAGGCCTATGTTCATACAAATAATGTGGCCTAATTATTTGTATGAACATAAAAAGATAATAATAATAATAATCAGTCCCTGATCAAAGGGGCTCAGTATCAAAAGTCGCAGTGATCTTGTGTGCTACTTTAACTACAGTGCATCTCTCTTTTTTTTCTTGCATTTGTTTGGCATTGAAGAATATAAACCATATATTGATAAAATATTTTTTCTTCACTTTAATCACATTTTTGTGGGTTTTGTGGGAATTGTGCCCGAACGGATTCCCATGGTAGATCATGATTCACATTCACACACTTAAAAGAGAAAAGTCCAATGAAACTTTTAATAAGAAGCTTTGTTAAAGACCCTAAAGGTTTAAACGCTTTTTATTGGACTTTAAACTCCACCTTTGAACTTTGAATGAGAGCATGTCATACAGAGGTTTCTGTGTCACAGGAAGGTCATGAATTAAGTCTAGAGAAAAGAAATTTAGGCAAAATTGTGTAATAATAGCTGAGTGTTCTTTGAATTTGTGTAAGCAGGCCTACTGTTGTGGAGGAATTTTGGCCAAGTCCACCTGCTTGAATGAGGAAATATCAGTAGGCCTATGTTTGTAAGCGTGACCTGCTTCAGGTCCCACTGCAGAATCTTATTGGGTTTATGTCTCACGCCAGCACCACAGTGTTTGTTTTTTATTTTACAACTATTTAAAGGTTTGGATACATTTGACAGAATTTATTTCTAATAAACCTGCTGACCTGAAATTTGTTCTGTAGACAAATACAAATCATGTCTATGCATGCATTTATTCACAAAACTATGGCTGTGTTGGTCTGTTAAAAAAAAAAAAAAACTAACACTGTCTTCTCTAATCTTTTTGTATTCTATCTATTTGTTTTCTTTCTATTTATTATACAATTAACAAAAGCAAAAAAAAAAAAAAAAAAAAGCGTCTAACACTATAGCTTGCTCTATTTTTTTTCTATTCTATCTGTTTTCTTGTTAGGCTATTTATTATATAATTGGGGGGAAAAAAACTTGCTACGTGTACTGAGTTAAGCTAACTGAGACTTGTTATAGCACTTGCATATCATTGCTCTTTTGTTGATTTTGATTGCTTCCACTGTCTTCATTTGTAAGTCGCTTTGGATAAAAGCGTCTGCTAAATGACTAAATATAATGTGTTGGAATGAATAAGGATAAGCAGCAGCAAGTCAATATGAACTACTCATATGACGCACCTCATGAAGTTAGCAACTTTGAAGAAGTACATTTCTTAATTCCCACATATTTTAATGACAATAATTTTAAAATGTGAAAGATAATAATGCAGAATGAATATGTATGCCCAAACCTTTGTATATACCTAGTACACATATAATTATAAAACTCCAGCCGTTGGCTTTTAGAGCTGTACACTTGTCCAAATGTAATCAGTGTGTTACAGATGTTTAGCTCTGTCTTCAGCTGTAGATGGTGCTTGGGTTAAGGCAGCTTTGAGGGGGTCCTGCACAGCCCCTCTTTTAGATCCGTGACATTGGTCCTGTTGTCATGGAAATAGTTCAGACGCATACATTTGACAAAGAGTCTTCAAAGACACAAAAGCCAGGATGATGAACAAGGATTAAGCTCGACGCATCTGAGACGCCATAGACAAATATTCCTGCTTCAAAAGCATTAAAAAGCACTTCTTTAGGGGCGTTTCACGGGCTATATGTCGTCTTTATAAATTAAGGGAATGTTTGGTTTTCGCAAGAGTAGACTTTGCGCGGTACAAATGCGACAGAACAATTGCATTTAACATTGGAGCAGCAAGTGCTTTTGCTTGGACACGCGAGATGGCCAGAGTGCGATGCATTCAGCACCTGTCAGGATGGTTCGTTCTGTTCAGCTTAATGACACGCCAGAGTCACTCCATTGAGACAGGTAGGGTGATGGGTGTTCAGTTCTCACGATTTATCCCGTTATTACCTCGTTGACTCCGACACTTGTTGCAATCAGGTTTCTTCTCGTATTCTCATTTGTGTGTATTGGCATTAGAACTAGTTGGAATTGCAATGGCCTTCACACACATTTGGCTTGTCCCGTGTAATTTGTTTTACCACTGTAATCTAATGAAGTTGAAAGTTGAAATTGAAAGTAGATTCAAAATGACATTTAATCTTTGATTAGTAGTTTTTCAGTTCCTAAAATGTTTTTAAAATATGTTTTAATGTCTAAATTTTAAAAACGAACACACAGTGAAATAATAGCCTAAAATTAATTTATTTTTTAAAACGTTTTATTATTTTTTATTTACTTACGAAATGTGTGTGTGTGTGTGTGTGTGTGTGTGTGCATGTATGTTATTATTATTATTATTATAAAAATGTATTGAACCATGTAATAACAAAACCCTTTACCAAAATCTAAAATAAAATATATATTAATGTAGGCCTATATTTAATTACATATACAAACATTACAATGTTTGTAGTAAACCTATTTTATAATAAACAGTTTTTAATAAACTTATTTATATATAGACATGTACAGTTATCGTTTGATATGAAAATCATTTATTGTTTTTCATTATGAGACAATAGGCTACATCTGGCTAAGGATGATTCATTTGATCTGACATTAAAAAACTGATATAGCGCCTCCTCATCTGGTCCTGAGAAAAGGCCCTGGCATCTGTGTCATTACCCACCGAGTTGGCACGCTCTCTGCTGTTTCTCTAGAGTTTGAAATTACAGTGGGAACCCGGGAGTGATTGGAGTTAAGAGCGCTTTGGTCTTTCCAATTAACACATTTATAGGGAACTTACTATTCTGCTGCTGCTCATTTTTGTGGAAACTCAGTTGAGGACACATGGTTACAGAATATTTTGAGGTATTGGTCCTTTTCCACCAATAGAAGGATTCTCTGGACATTCCTGGCAGTGAGACATCACAGATCTACCGGTTGCCCTTGGTAACAAAGCTAATAAACCAAGGAGAGGTTGTAAATCTTCCTATTATTTGGTTCGTACCCCAGATGGGGGGGGGGAAAGCCAGTTCATGCTTGTGGTCTTTCTAAATTCAAACTGAATTTGTTCTGTGTTCCTTCCATCCATGTGTTCTTTGTTTCAGTCTACATGACCTTTAAAGGAATAGTTCATCCAAAAATGAAAATTTGCACCCAAAAATGAAAATCTCAACCTCAGGCCAGTTTGTTTCTTCATCAGAACAGATTTGGAGAAATGTGGTGTTGCATCACTTGCCCACCAGTGGATCCTCTTTAGTGAATGGGTGCCGTCAGTATGAGAGTCCAAACAGCTGATAAAAAACCACAATAATCCAAAAGTAATCCACACAACTCAAGTCCATCCGATAATGTCTTCCTCCATTGAAAAAGTCCATCCCCTGTTGTCCTCTCACATCAAAATCCATAAACATATTTGTTTAGAACTGTTTTGGACTGTTTTCACTTGTAAATGATGCTTGATCTGATTCAGACGAGACAACTTTTTACTGGAGAAAGCAATATTATGGATAGAGGACTCGTATTTTAAGCAATGGCTTAAAGTTAAAAACTTCTTGATGGATTTGTTTATTATGAACACGCAGCTTTTCACTTCACAAGATGTTAATTGATGGAATGGAGTCGTGTGGATTACTTGATTTTGAATCTTATGGCCATCTCAATATTCCCAACAGTGAATGTTGTGGACTTCTGTGGACAGACAATACAGGGGGACGGCATGATTGTAAAGTCCCACCAGGAGTCCCGGAAGTACTACTTTGTCTCCATTGGGACAGATTGCCAACTCACCATGCAGTCCGCCACCCCCCGGGACAAGGTGCAGTTCTACTTCCGCTTTTTTCTGGTCTACAGCCTGCTAAGAGTGTCCCCGCACAGCCCCGCACCCCTCTTCCCAGAATCACCCAGGGGGTCCTCCTCATCTGGCCCGACGCGGCCTGGTCTGAGCTTGGAGCCAACCCCCGGGGAGGGGCCTGAAGACCCCTGCCATGCTGGCTCTTACATCCAGTTCTACGATGGGAGGGATAAGTCTGCACCCCGTATTGGCCAGCCACTCTGTGGGAAGAGCCCTCCCCGACCAGTGTTGTCAACGGGCAACTTTCTAACTCTACGTCTTGTGACGCGAGGAACTCAGCCAAGGGTGGACTTTGTTGGAGACTTTACTTCATTCAGGCTGGGTTAGAATGATTTTACATCCACTTCTCTTTTTCTTGAAGTTGAAGCATGATAGAATATCAACAATCTGCTCATATTGTTTGTCTCTCCAGGTTTTAACCAATCAGAATGCAGCGGAGAACCTTACTTCAACTGTCGCAATGGGAAGTGTATTCCCATGAGTCTGGTTTGTGCGGATGAAAAAGGCATTGACAACTGTGGCGATGGCAGTGACTTAATCGATTACCCTGGTTGCAATGGTCAGTGAGTTTATTTTGAGAAGGCTTTTTCATCTGGGATTTGTTCTTGATAGATCTTGCTCTTGTTTTTGTGTGTTTCAGGTCCTCTATCGACACCCAAGCCCCCACAGCATCACGTTACCCAACCTACACAGATGCTGGATGTTCCCACTCGGACAGTGTCCACTTTAAAGAACTGTGCCACTCCAAACGCCATTCCTGATCCAGATTCTGTGACCGGTAAGTAGTTCTTAAATGCAATAAAAAATATGCAGCCGAACAGAAACTCTCTTAAAAATAAAGGTTCTTTATTGGCATCTATGGTTCCATGGAGAAACTTCAGCATCCATGGAAGCTTTCCTTTGGACAAAAGTTTCTTTATAGTGGAAAAAGATTCTTTAGATTATTAAAATCACACTAAGAAAAAAAAGGTTCTTCCTTTTAGAACTATTCACTGAAAGTTTCTTTGGTGAACCAAAAATGGTTCTTCTATGGCATCACTGTGAAAATCCTCTTTTTGGATTCTTTATTTTTTAGGAGTGCATATTATGGTGGTGACTGGTTTGTAAAGCACATCCCATCCACATTTAAAGGAACAATTGCTACCCATTGTACTCTGGCTTGATAGTTGAATGCAGAAATTGTTGTATTTTCAAATTTGTTCATGTATGTTGAATTTGTAATGAAACAAAGCACATTTAAAGGAATAACTGAACCAAAACTGAAAATGTCGTCATTTTCTTACTCTCATGTTGTTTCAGTTCTGTATGACTTTATGACTATATTTCAAGTCTACTCAAAGGAACCATTTTTTTCTTAGATTGAAGAACATTTTAAAAGTCTATAGAAGCTTTTCCTACTATAGTGAAAAAGTGCATCTAGACATTGTAGTAAACATCTCCTGTTGCCTTTCATTGTAGAATTTTGTTATGGTGCGTAAATGACAGCATTTTCATTTCTGAATAATCTGTTCCTTTAAGATAAGTTAGTAGTTTCTTTCTCATCTTGTAAAATTTTGTTTAACTTAAAACATGCTTTACAGGCTTCCCAGAATTCTGTATGGTTAACTGCAGAAGGCCAAACTAACAGAACCAAGCACATGTTACTGTCGAAGCGTTCAGTAAATCAAATCAGTTTTACATGGTTGTGGGTCACTAAAGTCACTAAAGCAACTGTACAATATCCACCATCTTGTTTTAAGTGCATATTTAGACCGTAAAAAGTAATTTAGATAGATAGATGGAAAACCTAGTGTAAGAAGATGGTTTAATGCACAAAACCTAAATATACCGACTACTCCTCAGAACAGCGCCTCTTTTTGAGTGTCCGTAAATTTAACTTTATTGCTGTATAATGGTGAACTCTGAAAGGCTAAGGACACAAAGCTAATTGAGGAGCACATAAATGTTCATTGCAAACACTGAGCAGTAAATCAGCTGTTCGTTGTAACTTCTCAAGAGCACTAGTCTGCTAAGTAGAAACTACTCTTGTGCATTTGAACTAAAAGCTGACATTTAACTCCACATTCGATCTAAACTGCTTTTAAAAATCCACAGGTGTTTGAACAACACCACACTACTTGAAGAAACAGATTTCACAAAGAAAGCTCTAGGGACTATCATATTTTACTGTATAAAATTATATAATGAAGAACACATAGTTGCCAAAATCAACAAAAAGCCTTGTTTACATTTTTTAAATAAAGCTGAATGAAAATGTAAATATTAGATGAAATACTTAAAAAACTTGAATAAAAATAAATTAAAGCTTAATAAAAACAAAATCTGATAAAATCACATAACAGAACTACTAAAATGTAAACTAAAATGAAAGCTGCAAATATATAAAAATAAAAGCTAATTTAAAAATAGTGCTGTCAAACGATTAATTGCATCCAAAATAAAAGTTTTTGTTTACATAATATATGTATGTGTACTGTGTATATTTATTATGTACTGTATATATAAATACACATGTATATATTTCAGAAAATTATGTTATTTTTATATATTAAAGATATTTATTTATAATATAAATTAAATGAATATAACTATAGACGTAAATATTTTCAAAATATATACTGTATGTGTGTGTATTTATATATACATAATAAATATACACAGAACACACACATATATTATGCAAACAAAAACTTTTATTTTGGATGCGATTAATTGCGATTAATCGTTTGACAGCACTATTAAAAATATTAATAAATATTATAATAGCAAATAAACTGTTATAAACTTAACACTGTTAGGAGTGTTGAGCTAATCAATATGATACATAAATGTTCAATACGTAATTATACTACATAATTAAATGATAATCACAATTAAATTAATGTAGTTTATTAGCTGTTGGCATGTGGTCTGCTTGGTCTGATTGGATGCAATTGTATTTTTTTTATTTTTTTTTATATTAATGTAAGTTTAGGCTAATGAACTATATTGCTTGATTTATGATAACTATTACTACTACTGATAACTATTATTAATATAAGTATTTATTGAGCAAAGTGTCTTTTATAATTGCTATTGCTGCTAACTTATAATCATGCAAAATGTACTATAATACACACACTATTGTAGTTTATTGCTTTATTTTAAAAGACGTCTCCTTACCATTTATTAATTGATTCCATAAATGGCATTTTTTTTGCAGGTTTAAGAATATGCAGTGAGTAAGTGTTTGTGCTGAATATATTTAAATCTCACTGGGAATTGTACGTCCTATTCCTTTAATGAAAAAATCCTTTCTTCTCCAGATTCCCAGTCTTCCATTTCTCTGCTGGTGCTGTATGTAGTTCTGGGTGTGATGGCAGGAGGGGTTCTCATGTGCTGGTGCTGCTGGGCCCCTGGCTGGTTCCTGTGGCGCGTGAGTGTGTTTCGCTTCTTGCCCTGCTGCAACTCCTGCTGCGCGTCCTGCCAGCTCTGCGGACTTAGCTGCTCGCAAAACAAGGACCACAGACTGACCAAGGTTACACCGGAAGGAGCCTCAACACCTGTGTCTTCTACCACCACGGTGGCTGTGTAAATACACTCATCTGATATCACCTATAGATCCTTAAAAGACTCATAATGGAGATGATGAGGACAGTATGTTAGGAAGTGGTATATTAGTAGAAGTGTTCCTTTTTCAGTTTTTACAATGAAAAAGGAGCAAGAATTGCAGTGGAGTGTTTTTCACTGATATATTTTTGTTTTGAAAAATTATAGAATATAATTCTATAATTTATAACAAAATCTGCTGTTTTTATTTTGTAAACTGGATTTGTTATATATATTTCATAGATACTGGATCTGTGGAAACATCATGAGCTGAAATTTCTAGTTTCTAGCTGGTTTGGTAAAATTCCTCTCTAATTACCTCAGTGGGTTACAGCTAACACTAGGACAATCCAGCTACAAAGGACTGGGAAAATATTTTATTATTAAAAGTTTCCAATAAAATGCTCATAAAGCTACCAGAGAGCATTATTATAGCTGCATTTTATTGGAGTTACTGGTCACTGTACTCTCCTCCAGTTGATAATATTGTGAAGTTTTTGGACCAATCTGTTTCCTGAACATGTGCAGTTGTGACTCTTTGTCTTATTAAACTATTGGATTGCATATAAAAACTGAGTAGATTGAAGGTTATGCCAAAAAAGTGCTAATATTCGTATGCTTTGTTCTGAAAAGTATTTCCTTAAAACCAAATCTTACGTTTTCACTGATATAAAAGCTCAGAAACCTATTGATGCCACTGTGTTTAAGCAAATGTAATGTGCAAGATAACTAGTGTGATGTACATAAAAAAAACACTTAAAATCACACCATTTTTTAGGCAGAACTAGTAAATATGATTAGAGAAAGTACAAAGTGGGTGTTTGTTTATCAATCTGATACGCAAATTATTTAAAGGAATAGTTCACCCAAAAATTTAAATTTGCTTAAAAAGTACTCATCCTCAG
Source organism: Sinocyclocheilus rhinocerous (assembly GCF_001515625.1). Classification (NCBI taxonomy): domain Eukaryota; kingdom Metazoa; phylum Chordata; class Actinopteri; order Cypriniformes; family Cyprinidae; genus Sinocyclocheilus; species Sinocyclocheilus rhinocerous. The sequence goes on from NW_015633170.1 coordinate 47,306, forward strand.
ACCATCCAAGATGTAGATGAGTTTGTTTCTTCATCAATCAGATTTGGAGAAATTTAGTGTAACGTCTTGCTCACCAATGGATCCTCTGCAGTGAATGGGTGCCGTCAGAATGAACATCACAATAATTTACAAGTAATCCACACACAACTTTAAACCATCGCTTCTGGCCAAAATACCAGTCCATAATCCATAATAATGCTTCCATTAGTGCTTCATCAAATCTGTTTCGATGAAGAAACAAACTCATCTACATCTGAAGGTGAGAAAATTTTTTGGGGGGTATTCCAGTATTACCATTTCCCTCCTTTTTTCCCCCCAAAATGTGTTTTGAGGTTTGTGATTTTTTTTTTACGCATTTGTCCACAGCAATAGAAGATAATATGACATGTATCACAGCTTTTGTCAGGCATTTTGAATTTGTGTTGATATAAATAAAAATACAAAAATTAAACAAAAATAAGGTCAGTCATATTGAAATTATAAGAAAGGGTCAAAGGTCATCACCCATGGTGGTTTGGATTCAACATTACACCCTGTATATTTAAAAATAACTTTTTTATTAGTTTTTTTTTATTATTTGTCATCATGCACCACAACACACTATTGCCAAATTAAAACAAACTTTTTGTAAATTAGAAGCATTTTTTACTGGATTATTTCATACATATTCAAATGCACTGTTCTGATATTTCAATTCAATGTACATCACTGATGTTGACAAAGGTAGTCTGTATGTTAAGTCTCTTATTCTTCTCACCAGGATTGAAGGCTTGACAGACAGTTTAGATACCAGTAAAGCTGTAAATAGACAAATTCAGTCATTAAAAAACTATTTTAATGTGACGAATGTCTCAGATTCTCCTTGTGACTGTTTACAAAAGAGAGAGAAAGTCTGGCAAGCACTGCCATTTCAACAGCGTCTGTTGCTTTTGTCACTCCTAGCAACCTTTCAGAGCAGATCCTCTTTGCTCAAAGAAGAATTTCCCTTTCTCTGTTTGACCGATTTATATAATCACCAAAGCCCCTGTTCAAACAGGCCCTAGACGTTTAATATCTGACATTAAGGTGACCTCGATTTTTTTCTCTGAACCCAGGCAGTAGTTCCTTTTCAGGTCTTGAAGGCCACAGCAATGGGTGTGGATTGTTGTTACACTGACCCCATTAAGACCATCCGTAAATGCTTTAAATTAACGACACTGCATTGTTCCTGTGATATCTCTCTGACACAAGCGGTTGTAAACGTCATTGGTGACCTCGCACAACATGCCTAAATTGTTTGGTCTTCAATGTGTCCAGAAAATTAATGAGGGGAGGTGTAAATATCACCTAAAACAGACAGAATTCTATAATGGCTAAAAATATACATTTTCCATCTGCTAAACAATGCTGCTGGCCAATATTTGCTGGGGTTTATTGATGACATTGTTTTTTTCCTCAAAAAAGGACAAAGGCATCCCTTACTGACATCAGAGGAGATTTTGTTTCTTACATTGGTTTTATATAGGGGAGTCTGAGAAAATTAAGATGGATCATAACACAAATTTTTCACTTGCAACAAATTTGTTTTTTGAAATTTAAAAAACTTTTTTTGTCCACTATTTTCTTCCACCGATGCCTGTTTTTTTTTTTTTTTTTTTTTTTGTGGACTTTTACCAAACTGCATAACATAATGTCTCTATGCAAATAGGCCTGATTACTCAGCATTTTGCTTAACCCAACAATTTGCTATCCAGACATTATATATTGCATATAAGGTGACATTTAATCTTAGCCTGATTCATAATCTAACTTTAAGGACCATTGTACTTCTTGTTTCAGTTAACAAAAGCTGATACATTACGTGAAAGTGATTCTGTAAACTTCCCTTTTAAATGTCTTCATCACCCACGTGAACCTACCTGCTTCTGGAGGTTGATTTTTACTTTTAGTTTTCTTACTTGTGTGGTCAGTTCTTCAGTTTTGATCTCATTCTGAAATTGATACATGCAATTGGTTAGAAATATATTTTTATATAGCACAGGATTCTTGTCAGAAATGTCAAGCTGAACTGCCATTTTGCCCATTTTAAGGTAAGTCTCATTACCTACTTCCCTCTCAGATGCTTTCAGAGTACTGTCTATTGTTCAATTCTAATCTTAAGTTTGTTCACAGTGCTTGCAGACATTGTGAGATGGCCCTGTTCATCTTCATAATCTTTCATCTTGTACTGGAGGATAAATCGCAAGGTAAGGGATCCCTTATGCCTTATAAAGATAATAATACAGAAATTTCCATTCATCTTCACCCTTGGACATTGCAGTTTTGTTTTTATTATAAAGTATACAAATTTTAGAGCTCTAGACCTGACTTTTACAAATGTTAGTAACAGTTTACAATAAGGTTTAATTTGCTAACGTTAATTATACATTAGTTAAAATGAACTAACAATGAACGATACATCTCCAGCCTTTATGAATATTAGCTAATATTGATTTAAACGTTCTAATGCATTTTTAAAAACATTGTTAACATTAGTTAATGCACTGTGAACTAACATGAAAATAAAAATATATATTAACTAACATTAACATAATACTGTAAAAATGTATTGCTCATTGTTCGGTCGTTCATGTTAATGCATTAACCTCATCGAGAGACCTCATTTTAAAGTGTTGCCCAAATGTTGAACAGATGTTAATGTAATATTTACTTTAACATTTTATATATTTTATATTTTTTTTCTTTTTAAAATAAACTTTACTTCATATTCAAGAGTCAGTTGTTTCATAAATGCTATTTGGTCCAATTATAAGCTGCATACATATATTGGAATTGTATGTTAAATTAATGACATTAACACACACAAAGACAATTTTTATGTTTTTTTAATTTATTAAATTAATAAAAAAATGTCTGTGCATGTGTTAATGTCATCAAAGAGCTTAAAATTAATAATAATTAAAAATTTAATTAAAATGACAATTAAATTAATAATAATAATTAATTAATTGTTATAATATTTTGTTGCAAAGGTGAATTTGTGTGTCTCATGTTTGTTATAGGTTTGCCGCAGGCCAAGCTGACAGTATTTCCAATATTTGCTACTGATGAAGAAAAGGTGCAGATGGTCTGTGGAGGTCATGAGAATCAGCATATATCTGAGTGCATGTTTTACCCTGCAGGACAGGAGAACTTTTTAAAACCAAGTACATCGTGTAACTTTTCCCTTACCGGTGCCGAACTGATCATATGGTCACAAGATCAGGAGAGTTCACATGTTAACATATCCTGCTACTATACTGTGCATGCCTTAGGAGAAAATGGAACATCACCTCATTCCGACATAGTCTCAGTCAGGGTCAGAGGTAAGCTGTTTAATCACAAACTATTTTTGATTGACAGATGAAGTGGTTTATTCTTTTCAAAGCAGATGTTTTTGTTTCTTGTAAGGTTTGGCCGCCATGTCGTCTTTGCCACCAATCACAGAGGGCAGCCCAACTACAATGACCCCCAATGAAACCTTTCAAGGTTGGAATTATCATGGAATTTCCAGATTTATTTAATTTAAATAACTTGGATTAAGTAATATTCTTGACACATAAGAAAATACTAGGAAGCATTTCAGTTGCTGAAAGTGAGTTTTATTTTCTTGCACTGATGCATTTCCAATTGAAACGCTAAGTTGGGGCAAGGCACAGAGGAGGTTGTCGCCACCCCCTTTTTAAACCGCTAATAGGATTTAGCTAATGTCATAAGCATGAGCCTTGTATTTGCATTGAACAAAAATTGATATACACCCTTAGTCATCGAGTCTTTAACACTAAAGAAAAAGACTTGTATATCTGCTAAAATATAATTATGCAAGCTTTTATATAGATAGACTCAAATCTACAATAGACCAATAGCTAAATAGTCCTTTAAATACGTTTTTAAAGACTTTGTAAGGCCAATTTGAGTTTTTCTTATTCTAGCACTCTCTAATCTAAACTGATCATTGTGATTTCATAATCATTTAAACATCCATTTCAGCGAATTTGTCTACTGTGTCAACATCGAACACAACAACATGTGAGTTGCCTTGATTGATTGTTATTACTTAACAACTAGGCTATATCCTCTCAACCAACATAATTCTATTTAATTTTGTACACATACCTCATATTATTACATCTGTATTATAATCATCCAGTTAACAATAATTTGCCCATTAATAATATATTTAACACCTAGTGTAACTCTTTCTGTGGGTTCAATAGCTTTGGCTATAACATCCAGTACTGAAATCATAACAGATTCGATAACCAGTAAGTGCTTCATTCCTTCTCATGATTTTCCTCTATCAAACATTTTGATTGGTTGGGTTTAAATCCACTCGTCTAAATTTGTTGTGTTACTACAGATATGTCCATTCTAAGTACCCATGACGGCCATAGTTTAACAGATCCTGCAAATGGTGAGTCCTCATCTCCTCTGATTTATAACATTACTGTAGCCAAAACACATTTGATTGATTTATTTACAAAGCCTCAACATCCTTGGAATCGACTACGCTTACTCATACTACAGAACATGCATCAGGTAAATACTATAAAATGAATATTTCTATACATATGGTTTTAAAACTTCTCAATTTACATCCAAGCTTAATAAGTTGATCAATTAATCTATTGATCAGGTGTGAAGTGTGAATGTGTTCAGCCAAAACAAGATTAATAAACATGCTGAATATAATACAGATATGCTAATGGTCAGTTTTTTCTTTACAGTTTTCCCCTTGATGACCGAAGGTCCTGAAATCCAAAAGTACTCAAATACAAGTAAGTAACTTTACTCAGAGGATGGAAAACGGATGGCACTGAACATTAAATATATACATTAATGCAACAGTGCATTTCTTGTTAATCTTTGATATCTTTGTCTCACACAGAAATGTTTTTCGTCATTGCTGTGGTTGCAAGTGGTGGAGGAATTGTGCTGACTGGACTCGTGGGCATCTGTTTGTACGGATGCACACGTAAGTGTAAAAAATGTAAAAGTGTAAAAAATGGACATGTCTTCCATATGGCTTATAGTGTAAACATTCTAATTGAACAGATAAATGTTCAGCTTGACAGTTTGATGTTTCTTTCATCACAGGAAAGTCAAAGGCAGAGAGGTAAGGATGTATCTGAATATATTTTGAGTACATACTATTTATGAAATCATTAATGGAATAGTTCACTGAAAAAGAAAATTTGCTGAAAATTTACTTCATCATTACATCACTTTTCCAGTGAATGGGTGCCGTCAGAATGAGAGCCCAAACAGCTGTAATCCAGAAAATTGAGTTCACTCAAAAATGAAAAATCTGTAATTAATTACTCACCCTCATATCGTTTCAAACCCGTAAGACCTTCGTTCCTATTCGGAACACAAATTAAGATATTTTGATGGAATCTGAGAGCTCTCTGACCCTCCATAGACAGCAATGAATTTACCACGATCAACGCACAGAAACATAGCAAGGACATCGGTAAATTAGTCCATGTGACATGAGGGGTTCGACTGTAATTTTACAAAGCTACGAGAATACTTTTTGTGTGCAAAGAAAGCAATAATAACAATTTATTCAGCAATTCTTCTTCCCGAGTTACCATCTTCCGCCATTTTGTAGAGTACCCCAGAACGTAATCAACGTAATCAGCATTGCTTATGTTCAGTAGACAGCGCGCACATTTTATTATTATGTTATTATTGTTTTCTTTGCGCACAAAAACTATTCTCATAGCTTTGTAAAATTACGGTTGACCCCCTGATGTCACATGGACTATTTTACCGATGTCCTTGCTACGTTTCTGTGCGTTGATCGTGGTAATATCATTGCTGTCTATGGAGGATCAGAGAGCTCTCAGATTCCATCAAAATATCTTAATTTGTGTTCTGAAGATGAACGAAGGTCTTACGGGTTTGGAACAACATGAGGGTGAGTAATTAATGACAGAATTTTCAGTTTTGGGTGAACCATCCCTTTAACATTTTGTGAATTTAAAACCATGTATTTGTAAGAAACAAATCAAACATTAAGGTTTTTTTTTTCACTTTAACCATTTGGCTTCTGGCCAAAATATGAGACTATAATCCATGATAACACTTCCTCCAGAGAAAACCTCAATCACCTGTTGTCCTCTAACATCAAAATCCACCCACATATGTGACCCTGGACCACAAAACCAGTCATAAGGGTCAATTTTTCGAAATTGAGATGTATACATCATCTGAAAGCTGAATAAATAATATTTCCATTGATGTATGGGTTCTTAGGATAGGACAATATTTGGCCGAGATACAACTATTTGAAAATCTGGAATCTGAGAGTGCAAAAAAATCTAAATATTGAGAAAATCGCCTTTAAAGTTGTCCAAATGAAGTTCTTAGCAATGCATATTACTAATCAAAAAGTTTTGATATATTTACAGTAGGAAATTTACAAAATATCTTCATGGAACATTATCTTTACTTAATATCCTAATGATTTTTGGCATAAAAGAAAAATCAATAATTTTGACCCATACAATGTAATTTTGGCTATTGCAACAAATATACCCCATATAGAGGAAACATTTTAGTCAGAAGCAATGGTTTGAATGTAAAAACATCTTAATGATGCATTTGTTTATTACAAACACACAGCTTTTTACTTCACAAGACATTAACTGATGGACTGTAGTTGTGTGGATTACTTGTGGATTATTGTGATGTTTTTATCAGGTGTTTGGACTGTCATTCTGACGGCACCCATTCACTGCAGAGGATACATTGGTGAGCAACTGATGTAATGTTAAATTTCTCCAAATCTGTTCTGATGAAGACAAACTCATCTACAACTTGAATGGGCTGAGCCGTGAATAAATTGTCAGCAAATTTTTGGGTGAACTACTCCTTTTAAATGAAATGTAAAAAAAATAAAGAATGAAAACGTGCACAAACTCTATTTGTGAAATCTAATAGGATTTGGATCGAATTCAACAGCAAAAAACAGGGTATGTTTTTACTCCCCCCCACCCCCCCCAATTTAAGCCATTTCTTACTCAAAACATAAGTACAGGCCAAGGTTTGCTGAAATGTCAGTCTGCATTGTAGGACTTTCTTTAGCAAAAGCCATTTCAGACACAGTAAGTATTCAATCATATTACATTTGTTAGAGCAGCTAATTGGATCATTTTAATATTTCCCGCTGTTTAATAGATCACTCTTTGTTATTTAGACTGGAGAGGAAGATGCAGTGCTTTATTCAACCATCAACTTCATGCAACCCCCCTCACAACCACCCGGTATATTTGATAAAACTATATCTTCATCTTAGTCTGAACTCTATCATGGTCATTATTTGATATCTGATGTGTCATGTTATGCAGGAAACAGTGAAGAATCAATGCCAACTGAGGTGAGTAAGGCAGTTGGTTACACATTACACAATATTTATGTTCATTTTAAGATTTAATTTTCCTCCAGGTTGAACTGAATCATTTGTATTACACCATCCTCACCAAACCGGCCATCTCCAGTGACAGCAGGAGAGTTTACAGTCAGCTGAAGGTCCGCTGAAAGAATAAAACTCTGCCTGCTACTGTTTTAATGCAGGCCAGAGCTGATCAATCTTAATTTTAAACAGGATTTGTTCCTCCATAGTAAATGCATTTTATTGGAAATGTTATTGTAACTTCTGCTTCTTAATTTCATTATCTTAACCTTTCAAACCTTTATCATAAACGTATGTCTGATTTCGGTTTACTTGTATTTTCAGCAGTTTCACGCGTACAGTATAACCACATCAGAAGGCACACAGCATTAATATGCATACTTTTAAGCAATAATAATTACATAACAATTGTTATACTGTGTTATTGTGAATGCAGTTGTATTGATGAACATAGGGACACTCATATTTTGTCCTGTTGCTTTGTGTGAATATTTTACCTGATGTTCATTATTTAAAGCACCTCATTTTTTATGTTTCTCTTCTTGTTCCTTTTGCACTTTTTCCCTCTTCCTCAAAGTTACATCTGAAATCTCTTTGAAGACTGGAGTAATGGCAGCTGAAATTTCAGCTTTGCCATCACAGGAATAAAATATATTAAGATAGAAAACTGTCATTTTAAATTGGAATAATATTTCACAGTGTTACTGGTTTTGTATTTGTGATCAAATAAATGCAACCTTAGTGAGCAAGAGAGACTTCTTTCAAAAACATTAAAAAATCTTTCCAAGCCCAACCTTTTGAATGGTGGTGTTCTGTAAGAAATTATTTTATTTTATATTTTATTTTATTTTAATAACTTTTATTACCTTTTTTTTTAAATCATTTAAAAGTTTTTTTTAAAGACTAAAACAGGCTTAAATCAGAGTTTAAATAGTTAAGGTTATTAAACCGCAGTTGTCTTGTTTTTGCAGCCCCATCTCTGCTCAACCACAATGGTGTCCTGCGGCTTAACACTTTAGACAAACGCAACCTTAACACTTCACACAAACAATTGTGAGAAAATTTATAAATTTACTTTAATATGAAAATTATATTCTGAACTTCCTGTTAGCATCAGAAAAAAAAATGCTGATCATTATACTTCTGTGTCATATGTTTAATGTTACAGAGACATATCGTGCCATTTGTTTTATAGGTTTCCTTTCATTGCTTTCTACTTCCTCATGTATGTACTGATGTGGTGTGTGTCTGTATGTCAGTTCATCACTCTTTCATGTGTCGCTGACATGCTGCTGCTCATCCCCCTCATCTTTACACTCTTTCTGGAGGTAAAATCTCAAGGTAATTGGCATTTGAAATTTTTTATAAAATGTTATCTCATATCAAGTGTCTGCTCTCCTCTGCTTTAGGATTGTATGCACATTTTATCTTTAATGTTTTTAACTGTCACAACTGCTGATTTTAGGTACTACCAATATTTATAAAATAGTACAATAAACACAGCCAAAATAACAATTGTAAATCATTCAACAATTACAAAATATGCAGAGCTGTACTTGCAAAATCAAACAATTTTCATTTATCCAATAAATACATCTTGATTTATTAAGAGTTTTTAGCATTTTAATTAAGTTAATTTGTTTTATATAAAAGAAGGTTTATTATTACACTGTAAAATATTAACGTAAAATCTCACTGTTTAGCACAGAGTGTTGATTATGAGTGACTATTTTATTATAATCTAATGTATTGTTATATTATTATTAGATTATAGATATATTATAATCTAATGCTCTACTATCATATGACTGTGTGTGTTTGCAGATGAGCGGCCGGATATTAAAGTCATCTATGATTCTGAAAAGGGTGAATTTAGAATTCTGTGTGAAATACCAGGATCAGATAATGGTGGTTATACTTGTTTTCTTTCTCTTGGAGATGAATATCCACAATTTAAAAAGATACAATCTCATGAACTGTCTGGAAAAACACAGTGTGGTTTTACAGTCTTGGAATATGAATTTTCAAATAATCTGAAGTCAGTCGAGAATAAAGTAGTGAGCTGCAGTTATTCTCCAAAAAACGCAACATCCAAACGATCATACAGTGAGAAGTACAGTCTTACAGGTTTGTAATGTTAGTGTTATCTTCACATTTTCAGTTTGTACAATGTTTTTAATGGAGATTTTTTCCTCTATAGATTTTTTTTTCTGTGAAAATTCAGTCACCACCAACAACAAAGGGAACTTTATGTAAGTTCATCTCATTTATGATTATTAATTTTTGTGGTGATTATTTTGTAACATGGTAACAGTTTCTATGCAGATTCAACACCAACTTTCTCTATAAATGCTACGACAATAGAGCCAAAAAGTGAGTGAACTAAATGTGACACAACAATACTGATGATTTCAAACAACTTTGAATAGGTAGCAAATAATAATAATAATAATAAAAAATAAATATATATACAGTATATATATATATAATAACCTGTGGTCACAAAACCACAGACTATGCTACATATAGAAATGCTGTTTACACTGAGACAGACTTATGCCATGATCACTTGTGCTCTTTTACCGCAAGTCATGAGCTGTTGTAGAGTGCTGGCTTTGTAAGCTGGTGTGGTTTGCAATACTCAAAGGTAATGTGTGTGCTAGGAAATATGTGCAAAAAGTGCTATAACCCAAAATATACTTTCACAAAGGCATAAAATTTGGTCTGCTTCAGTTTAGCAGCAAATTTCTACAACTTTTTAAAAATAATTCTATTATAACGGGAAGAAGTTATTGAAATCCTTTTGTTTGGTCATTTATTTAGTCCATTAAGACTACTGATTGTGGTTGATGGTTTAGAAATGTGTGTTTTAATTATTGTAATGGTTTACTGTCTCTTATACTGGATTTTCCAGTCAATCTTTGGGTTGTTCTTTTTTAATATGTGTATTTCTCTAAATAGCGGTTCCTCCTGTGCAAATTCAGACACCAACCACAACAGAAGGATCAACATTATGTAAGTTCATCTTATATCATGCATTTCAGAATGTTGCACAGTTCTGTCCATAGATTCCTCTATTGAGTCAAATGTGATTTATAAAGTAAGTAAATGAGTTTATTTTGTAATACAAAATGCCTTTTCAAATGAAAATAAAGTGGTGATTTCTCATTATTCAGTATCACAACCAAGTTACTTACTGCAGAAATACAGTAACACTTTATTATTTATTTCAGTATCTCTGACTAGAAAATCCAGTACTTATTTTAAGTCCACAACAAACCTCACTGCTGGTGAGTAGCTGAGTCTTTTGTTTATATAAACTAATATAACTGTTCTTGGAGGGTAGCTGAGTCACATTTCTAAACACTGAAATGTCACTTTAAAAAAATGCAATATTGACATTTCATGAACCTTTTCACTGAATTGTTATATCTTACTCTTGTTCTAGAAACTTCTCAGCCTGCACAACCCCTCAGAGTCTCAAGGGACACCATATCAAGTGTGTTGGTGTAGTATATTTCTGGTTTTGCTATACTTTTTCACTGCCATATTTTTCTAAAACAGAATATTTTGCAAATGTTCAAGAACAATGGAATAAGTTAATAAATGCTAAAATCTGATTTCTTGGTTACTCAAAGGCATATGGTTAATCATGGTCAGTGGGGTCATTGTTCTGGCCGGACTCACGGGCATCTGCTTGTGCTGCTTCAGCAGTAAGTTCAACATACCACACACTCATGCAGACAAAACGTACAGACATCTCAGTTGTTGTGAGATGTCCAAATTTTGTTTGAAAACAAAACATTTGAAACAATGTATATGATTTTTCTAGCAGAGAATCTGGGGAGGTTTGAATATTCTGAAGTACAGTATGAAGTGTGAGTGTTTCATTTAAACAGTATAACCAAATTTCAAGGTAGCCTACAAGTTTGTTTGCTAAAAACATATTATTGTCATTTTAGCAGAATCAAGGACAGCTCAGCTTATCAGCATCAATGTAAGACATTCATAAAGAAAAGTAGAACTAAATAAATAAAAACAAACCAAACAAATGAAACATAAAAATTTGATGCAATTGTTATCTTATCAGATGTTCTATAGCTCCTCCCTAAGTATTTCAGTATTTAAACATAAGTAAACTGAACACTACATTTCCTTTCTGTATAAATCTTTCATGTTTTATAATGTCAATCCAGGGCTTATATACGGGGTTAAATGGAGGTTGGGGCTCCTTAAATTGGAATAAAATATCAACAGTATCTCAAATACATATGAGCTTTACTTTGCCTATGTATTTTTATGCCCGCTCTTATTAAAGACTGGGGTTCATCTTGGGAAGGAACTAAAGAGTACACACACACACACACAAAAAAAAAAAATAATTCCACCGACTTCAACTTAAAAAATTATGCTCAGTTGATGCTTTTTTTTTTTAAAGTATGATCAAACTAGTTGTAGCTATTACAACTTAAATTAGATTAAACTGACTTAAAAAATGTAGTTAGATTTTGTAAAACAAAAAATCGGTTAAATCAATTCAATGTATAAATTGAAGTAATGGACAAGATGACATGACTTATTAATCCTTTATATATATATATATGTATATATAAAGTATATGTATACATATATATAAAGATCTTCTGCCAAATTCCTTACTTTTATTTTTCTTCTTTCAGTTCCATGCCTCTTCTTTGTGGAAAGATAATTTAAACATCAAATACGTGTTTGCATACTGTAAAGGATCCAGTGTGTAACAATACTACAAACAATACTGTTGTATTTGGTACTCTTTTTTTTTGAGTAATGCTTTGTTAATATGGTATGTTTGTTTGCACTTTGTCTGCTGAATGCATTTTCAGTTTTTTTGTTTGTTTTTTTAAATGTGAATAAAAATGGTGGCCTCTCCTTATTTTTGTGCTAAAATGTTTTTCATGTGCATTGGGGAAAAAAAAGATATAGAAAGTTTTCACTCAAAAATTGCTAGTAAATTTCACAAATAATTACAAAGAACCCACAATTAACATATTAAAATTGGATTATTTTAAAGCTGAAAGACTGAAATAATATTTTCTTGTACAATGTACATTTTATTTACTTTATTTACAACCTCTAAAAATAATTTTACAGTGTGGCATACAGACAGAATTCTAAAATAATCTTCTCTGTAAAATGAATGAATAAATAAAAATAAACAATGAAAATTTTTTTTAAATCAAATATATATATATATATATATATATATTTCTTGATACCTACTACAGAAAATATGTAATCAACTGCAAAAACTGCAATGCCTCAAATTTACTAGTCAGGAACGAAAATTGTGTAAACAACATAGAATAGTTAAGCTCACAGCGCCCTCTGCTGTCTAAAACAGGAATTTACAAAGCTGCATGTGACACAATAGCCCCCGTCTCTCTTCTCACCACTCACTACATTATGCATTGTGGTACATTCAGTTATACACATAACCCAATATGTTATGTTTTTGGTGCATTTAATATCTTGGTCCTTTTGAATCGGAATCATAAGAATTAAAGCGTGACAGGTATGGAAAAAGTCTCAATCTTTTGACTGGGCTCACAATAAAGGAAGGAAAGGAAAGGACGTGGCGTGTGGCCAAGTATGGTGTCCCATACTTGGAATTTGTGCTCTGCATTTCACCCATTCAAGTGCACACACACACCGTGAACACACACCTGGAGCAGTGGGCAGCCAACGCTGCGGCGCCTGGGGAGCAGTTGGGGACTCAGTGGCTTGCTCAAGGGTCTCACCTCAGTCGTGGTATTGAGGGTGGAAGAGAGCGCTGTACATTCACTACGCCCACCTACAATCCCTGCCGGACCTGAGACTTGAACCCGCGACCTTTGGGTTACAAGTCCGACTTTCTAACCATTTTCTTAAAACTGTACTGTTCTAACTTTTAGGACTTTTTTTTAGTACATTTTAAAATGAATTCTTTAGTAAGTTCTTACATTTTGGTATTTTTAAAAAATCATTACCTATGACAATGACAGAAAACAGAGCTGTTCAAACAGTTAAACTAGTAAAGGTGGGGTAGGCGGAGAGGCAAACAATAGCAAGCTAGCTTTAAAAGCATAAGATTCCACCCTTCCTGCAAATCACTCTCCAAAGCCACATGTCCTCATGTGCACAGGCAGACCAACTTTTAAACAGAAGATGTCTTGTTTATGCAGCTCCAGCTCTACCACAGTTGTGTCCTGTGCCTTTGAAAGACCTCAACACTTCAGACAAATAACTATAACAAAAAACTATTGTGAGAAAATAAGACTTGAATATGAAAATTATATTCAGAACTTCCCTTAGCATCAGAAAAAATAAAATGTTTGTGTTCTCATTTAGCCTACTTGGTTTGATATCCTAGAAGATCATTACATTATATCGTGTTTAATGTTACAGAGACATATCGTGCCATTTGTTTTATAGGTTTCCTTTCATTGCTTTCTACTTCCTCATGTATGTACTGATGTGGTGTGTGTCTGTATGTCAGTTCATCACTCTTTCATGTGTCGCTGACATGCTGCTGCTCATCCCCCTCATCTTTACACTCTTTCTGGAGGTAAAATCTCAAGGTAAGTCACAATTTCAATTTTTAAATAAACTTTGATGTCATATCAAGTGTCTGTTCTCCTCTGCTTTAGAATAGACACATTTTTGTCTTTAATATTTGCACCATTATCTGTCAGAAGTGCTTATTTTAGGTACTACCAACATTTACAAAATAGCCCAATCAATATTTAAAGCCTAAATAACAACAGCAAAACATCTAACAATTACAGACATAATATGCACAGCTATACTTGCCATATCAAGCAATTTGTGGATAAGGGGACGTGATGATGAAAAAAAATGAGATGGGAAGAAAGCTATATTTTAGTGCTTATGCATTTACATTATTTTAAAATTCATACGTGTGCAATTGTGTTACAGTATGTCTAAATAGTGTATGCTGTATGTTCCTCAGTTGGTCTGTTACAGTTGTTTTAGTCCTTGTTCTTTGAATTTAAGTTGTGAGTAAACACAAAAGCAAAAGCCAATGTTATTCTTAGGTGGATGACTTTCTTTGTGGGTTGCAGTTTTCTTGTAGTTGCATGCAGGGCCGTGCACAGGGGGGTGGCCCGGTGGCTAGAGCCACTGCCCCTTTGCCCTCATCGGCTGAGTTGCCCCTCTCACCAATCCCCCCATCACCCCAGCTCAAGCTGTCTGTTACCGCTCCGCAGCATCACTCACGATCTGTGCCCGCTCTCTGGAGTGGAGACCACAGTTCCCAATGTCGTTCATTAACAGGTGGATGCATTACAATCCACATTACAGTCAGTGGATGATTCGCTGAATTAGTCATTTGGTAGTTTGTTTTTGTATTTCTGTCAGTAATGATTTGCAACAAAATATCCACGTTTTTAAAATTAGAATGTCTAATCAAATGATTGTTCCCGATCAGATCTAATTTAAATAACACAAAATTCGCTGTTGTTGGCACACTTTGTAGACAAAAAAAAAAGCCTTCACAAAAGAAGACAGAGACAGAGAGAGAAAGAGCGAAGGGAGGCTGCTAAAGGCAGTTCAACATTGCAAACATGGATTCAAAGCTCCAGCAAGTCAGCAGGTAAAGTTAAAAAATAATATGAATTAATAAATGACTAAATGTAAAAGTAAATGTAATAAATGCTCTAAATTAGTTGTTTATTAGTATATAATATAGAGTTACGCTGTAAAATATTAAATTAAATGTCTAATACTTATAGGGGAGAGTGGGGTAAGATTAGCCATTTTTTACTTATGTGGTCCTCAAGATAAGTTAAAATGATGCAGAAGTACAATGAAAGTATCTATCCTATCCCAATGAAAGTATTCCGATCATTTTAAATGATCAGAATGCATCTATGACAAAGGGTTCTAAAAAATATGGCTTTAAAAAAGTGTCCTCATAGCTCAGTTTGCCCCAGGTTAGGGGTAAGTTGACCCGAGTCGAGTCAGTGGGTAAGATGCACCATCTGGGTGTAAAATGACCATGAAGTTTAAATTTCAATATTTAATTGTTTGCATTTCTGAAACAATATGTTGAACACCAAAATTGTAGCCTTCCTAAAAACAGACTAAGTTTGTTGGCCAGCCCATTAGGGTAGGGACTACAGGTGGAAAGATATATCTGATTATAATGTGTGATATATCAAATAAACTACAAATAATATGTATATATGATAAACTAAACCAATAATATCACATTAAAATACCAGTTTATAATTCAGAGATTTAACTTAACTACAGTACCTTATGGTGGGTTAAGTTAAAATGCTGACTCAATTTGCCCCATAGCTGCCTTTTTGGAAAAAAATAGCTACTGTTGCTTACCAGTTCAGGCTAATATTTAGCTAAATGATTTGCATTGTTTTATATGTTGCTAAATCCCCTATGTATCATACATACTTTTAGACCTGGATAAATTTGCTTTGATGTAACAACCATATCATCTGTTATGCTAAAATTTTACTTTAACAAGCCAAAAACAGTTTTTAAAGTAAATGGGTGCCTTCCATTCCCCCATGTGTTTCTCCTTTTCACAGTCTGGCATAAATGATTGGTGGTTCCAAAATACATGGTCACATGACAGTAAAAGTGTACAGTTGCCAAGATACAGGGGGCGGGTCAACTACCCACTGGCTCAACTTACCCCACTCTCCCCTACTTCCATTGAAGATGAGGCAGAAGCAGGCTCAGAGAGTGAGGGAGAGCCCACTCTCATCAAAACATCTACAATAATGTCTGAAATTATTACAGAGTGTGCTGTCTTCTCTTTTAATTGTATATATGTAACAACTGGATATTTGTATTAACAAGCACCCACCCCCCTAGTGCCCCTTTTTTGGTTTTGGGCCACTGCCCCTCAAAATGTGTGTACAGGGCCCTGGTTGCATGCATGATGCATGTCGTCAGAAATAACTTGTAAAAGGTGATATGCCACAACACCAAAGAGTTTTTAGGTTTTCTCTGAACCTCTGCCTTGTTCTTATCAACCAGTGGTTCTCAACCTTTGACTTGAAGGCCACCCATTGTCCAACACAATATTCAAGGCCCTGGCTATTTTCTCTGGTGTTTCGGTTTTATTCATGATAATGTTGCTTGTTTTTAACAAGTTTAACAGAAATAATTAGATACGATTAATTTTGTGATAAAATTCTGTTTTGTTTTGTTTGTTATTATTCATTAACCCTTCTTGATTTAATTGTGTTTTTAGTATATGAATTTAGTTTTTAAAATTATTAAAATAATTTTAAGTCATCTTTTGGCTTTTTTTCGGAAGTTTGCGGAGGCCCCCAGTGGGCCCCTGGTTGAAAACCACTTCTCTATTATGGTCAAAGCAAGTTACTTTTGTTCACGTTAGTTCAGTGATGTCAATGGGCATCTTGTTTTAAAATATGAGCCTTTACAATGTAAAATCTTACAGTTTTATTCTGACCAAGGTATTGTCCTTGTGTTCAGCAGCTTATATTTACAACTTATATTTGATGTATTGCTATCTGAAGATTTACTGTTTTTCTGCTACAGGATTCTCTGATCAGTTTTGGCTGACAGCATCTCCAGCATCAGTTCAGAAAGACTCAAGCACAGTGCAGCTGAGACATGATGAACGTGACGCTCAGTCTGATTTGAGTAAGAGTAAGGGGTACTGTAAAGTATTACAGTAAAATCAAGCATGATCATAATCTAATGCTCTACTATCATATGACTGTGTGTGTTTGCAGATGAGCGGCCGGATATTAAAGTCATCTATGATTCTGAAAAGGGTGAATTTAGAATTCTGTGTGAAATACCAGGATCAGATAATGGTGGTTATACTTGTTTTCTTTCTCTTGGAGATGAATATCCACAATTTAAAAAGATACAATCTCATGAACTGTCTGGAAAAACACAGTGTGGTTTTACAGTCTTGGAATATGAATTTTCAAATAATCTGAAGTCAGTCGAGAATAAAGTAGTGAGCTGCAGTTATTCTCCAAAAAACGCAATATCCAAACGATCATACAGTGAGAAGTACAGTCTTACAGGTTTGTAATGTTAGTGTTATCTTCATATTTTCAGTTTGTACAATGTTTTTAATGGAGATTTTTTTTCCCCTCTATAGATTTTTTTTCTGTGAAAATTCAGTCACCACCAGAAACAAAGGAAACATTATGTAAGTTCATCTCATTTATGATTATTAATATTTGTGGTGATTATTTTGAAACATGGTAACAGTTTCTATGCAGATTCAACACCAACTTTCTCTATAAATGCTACGACAATAGAGCCAAAAAGTGAGTGAACTAAATGTGACACAGCAATACTGATGATTTCAAACAACTTTGAATAGTAAGTTCTTAATATTTCAGCAACTCTGGCTACAGAATCCAGTACTTGTTGTGAGACCACAATAAACCCTACAACTGGTGAGCACCTTTTTTAATATTAAGATTGAATTTCATGATCATGAGTTTTGCAATAACACCGATATCATTTAAAGGGGTTATGATAAAACCATTCTCAAGATAAAATCCAGCGTTTAGGACACATGTGTTGGAGTTCTGATGAGGTGTTTTTCCCCTGCAGTCATGAGGATCTGAAACACTGAGTTTCATTCTGTATTTGCCCTCAGAATTGAGGAACAGTTTGTAGATTCAGCCCCAGTCCTAATGACATTAAAGACTTCACTGCGTAAAATAGCACTTAAAACAATCTATAAATAAATACGGTAAAATAATATTCTGGTTTAGAATAAGTAAACACAGGCCAAGAGGTAAAACAAATGAATATTAAATAGATTTGAGGATGTAATAAATGCTACGACAATAGAGCCAAAAAGTGAGTGAACTAAATGTGACACAGCAATACTGATGATTTCAAACAACTTTGAATAGTAAGTTCTTAATATTTCAGCAACTCTGGCTACAGAATCCAGTACTTGTTGTGAGACCACAATAAACCCTACAACTGGTGAGCACCTTTTTTAATATTAAGATTGAATTTCATGATCATGAGTTTTGCAATAACACCGATATCATTTAAAGGGGTTATGATAAAACCATTCTCAAGATAAAATCCAGCGTTTAGGACACATGTGTTGGAGTTCTGATGAGGTGTTTTTCCCCTGCAGTCATGAGGATCTGAAACACTGAGTTTCATTCTGTATTTGCCCTCAGAATTGAGGAACAGTTTGTAGATTCAGCCCCAGTCCTAATGACATTAAAGACTTCACTGCGTAAAATAGCACTTAAAACAATCTATAAATAAATACGGTAAAATAATATTCTGGTTTAGAATAAGTAAACACAGGCCAAGAGGTAAAACAAATGAATATTAAATAGATTTGAGGATGTAAACTTTAAGGAAGTAGATCATTATTTGGTCATTCTGAGGTGAAGTGTTCAGATATGACTCATATTGTTCTCAAAACTACGAAATATCACACAATCGGTTTATTATTAAAGTTAGGAAGAAATATGTATGACTATTCATAAAAATATAATTACTTGGAGATGCTTAATGTCAAGAAGTATCTGAACTATATCAGTGAGAAAATAAGAAATATTTGTATTTAATACTGTAATTGTTTGATGTACTGAATTGCTACATTGTAGAAACTACTCATCCTTCACAACCGCTCAATGTCACATGGAACACGACAGGGGGTGAGTTACAGTGTTACAGTAAAGGTTGTTGTTGGAGCAGATGTTAACTTTAACTAAGGTACACTATGTAACTTTTTTTTTGCTCAAAATTTACAAAATTGATATGAGTACATCATGAATCCATCTTCCAAATCATGTTTTTGTCTTATCTTGAATCACTATGGTACACCTATAATAAGTGTTTATGTTAGGACTATTTTAGAGGCCAGCTGCTGCAGAGAAGCCCAGTATCTATATGACTTGTCATATACATAAACAGAATATAGAAGTAGCTCCGGCTACAATGTTCTTCTGCAGGATGCATGCAGTTTTGTTTATTCACTGTTAAGAGTGCCAAAAGTTACATAGTGTACCTTTAAAGGAATAGTTCACCTGACAATGAAACTTTGCTGAAAATGTACTCACACTCAGGCCATCTAAAATGTAAATGAGTTTGTTTCGTCATCAAAGAGGTTTGGAGAAGTTTAGCATTTCATCACTTGCTCACCAGTGAATCCTCTGCAGTGAATGGGTGCCGTCAGAATGAGAGTCCAAACAGCTGATAAAAACATCACAATAATCCACACGACAGAGGATCCACTGGTGAGCAAGTTATGTAATACTAATTTTTGCAAATTTGTTCCAATGAAGAAACAAACTCATCTACATTAGATGGTCTGAGGGTGAGTACATTTTCAGCAAATTTTTATTTTGGGGTGAACTATTTCTTTAAGAGGTGTCAGAGTGTTCAAGTGTCTATTCCTCCATTTCAACCTTTTAGTTCTCAAAGTTTCAACTTCTGGTGAAAATGCTGTCCATAGAACACCAAGAACAAGTACGTATTAACAATCAGTATAAATCAATTAATCACTGCAACTGAAAACTTTGCAAATGGTAATCAATCTATCTGATTTCTTGGTGACACAAAGAAACATTGCTCATCCTGACACTGGCAGCCACAAGCGGAGGGATTTTCCTGACCGGACTCATGGGCATCTGTCTGTGCTGCATCAGTATGTTACCTACACATCTGAATATACTGTACAGTAGACTGCCTTTTTAATATCCAGTTTGCAGAACAACACATTAATGCACTGGTATGATATATTTTACTAGGACTGCAACCAAGGAAGAAGAGGTAAAACTTTTCTAGTGCACATGCTGTTAGTGTTAAAACCATAAAAATATAAATAATTTTTATTTCTTATTATTTTAAGCCCTGTGAATACTTCTGTAGCAGCCATTTCCCAGACCTCAGGTGAATCATAATTATTTATACTAATTATTATGTAATGCATGTTATGAGCAGGTTATGTACATTAGTTTATTGAGAAAAAGTAAAATATTGTGATAAAATATAATAAAATATCATTATAACATGTATTCCTAATGTATCAGATGATATTGACGCCAACGAGGAATGTTCTGAAGAAAATGGGGTGAGTATAAAGACCTGTGACAGAGACCTTTCAACGTTTACAGCGACCACCACATTTATTCTTTTATTTCTTCACATATTGTATATTTATCTACTTTCTTTGCTCTACAGATGAAACTGTACCACGTGTACTGCACCATCCCTGATGTCGCTGCAGACTCTCATGTGTTATACAGTCTGGCACAAATGCCAAACCATCCTCTGCCAGTTTAAGTTTTCTATCATTATATTATAATAATTCAACTAATTGACATTAAAAGAGAATGTGGATGTTTCACTTTCAATCAAACTATTTTGTTTTTTAATAATCAAAAACAAAAAGCAATGACAGAAAAAAGTGATGTCAGATATTATTGGTCTATTAATGGCATGCACATTTTAACTTGATCACTGCTGTGCAATACAAAAAAACAACAACACTGTTTTGTGTGACATTTTCAGTGGTTTCACTGTATGTTTGTGGTCAGTATGTAGGACACACTACTGCACATGCATACCCAGCCTCTCACTTCTCCCTTAAACTTTTCTTTGTATCTCAGCCCAGTGAGAATCTGTGATTTAAAACGAACATTTTAGCCGCATAGTTTTAGTCATTACATCCTTGTATTTGTGCATTGTTGCTTTTTGTCAAAGCCAAAGGTCATCAAACATTATTCCATTACTCGAACATTACAAAGAAGCTTTTTTCCCCCCAAAATAAGGTTATTCAAACAAAAACACATAGTTTTCACAAAAGATTTACATTACATAAATAACTAAGTATTACATTTTCACCATTTGTATCACTCCACTTCAAGTTATTGTAACCCCCCCCCCCATAAAACACTCTTGAATTTAAGCCAAATACACGCTGAAAATAATAATTACTGACATCTGGACGTAAGTCACCATTCTTTTCGCAATCGCTGATGAAATCAGCCGTGTTTTCTCTGCATTAGGCTGTTTTGAACTTACTGTTTGAATTCGTTTACTGGATCCTTGGACTTTGCAGGAGTTTACCGGTTTAAAATGATGTGATCGCAAAAGCCTGCTTCTTTTCATTTTAAGATATTATTTTCGTTATAAAGTACTGATTCAAATTAGTAATCACTAATTAATTATTATTCTACTACTCTGGGCGCCTCCCCTGACACGCTCTCGCGCCCCACACACTCCACTTGCATTCATTCACGTGATTGGTCAAGATTAGAGGTGATCCCGCCTGGGTAGTGTGATTTATATAGTGTCCTTTCTAATCATATTATGGGATCATATAATCACCCAGACCCTGACGCTTTTACTCTGAGTACCGGCAACATGTCAGAAGTGCAGGTACTCTAAAGGCTGCATACCGGCCCACTTCAAGCACTGGTTCAGTCCTATGGTAAGTGATCTCTTTTGTTTTATATCTTATGTGAAGTTTCCCCATGAAATAAGGTAGACCCCTTTTTCTGCCTCCTTTCAAATTTCAATAAACTGTAAGTGTACATCTTTCTTTAACCATTATACATAAGGCCTATAATTGCATTGTTAACTTTATAATTACTATAACAGCACAATTGAGTTAACCAATTCACTATGCAATCTGATTTATAACTCTGACTTAAAACTAATGGAAACTAACTGGACAATTAACACTGTTTTAAAGCAGCTGAGTTACTAACTTGTTTGTGGTGTCATGTAGTGTGGACTATAGTCATTGTTTTATTCTGCAGAGTGCAGACCCACAGCTTGCAAGACTAAAAAGCCAAATGTTGCATGAATTAAATGCAGAATGCACGACCATGCCACAACATTCCCACTGTGATTATCCATTTCTTGTATGTATAATTGTTAAAATCACACTCTAAAAGACATAAATGAAATTGTGACACTGATTAGATGAATTTACAATGAAATAAAAATACATTTTAAAACTCTATATATAATGGAATTGATCTGCATGTGAACTGATTATGTTGTTGTTGTATTTCAAATATTGTTTATTAAATGTAAACATGTTTGTAAACATGGTCATTTAAGAGATGTAATGTAGTGATCTGTTTCGTGTTGTTTCAGCATCTCCTACTGTAAAAGTATCTCCAAATGTCAAAAGAAAGTCCAGCTCAGTGAAGATAAGCTGTGAGACGCCAGCAGATGTTACTGTGAATCAGTGTTATTTCTACATAAACAGAGAACAGAAGAACATAAAAGTCAGTTCATCATGTGAGCTGGATCTCTCTGGTGCTGAAGTGTTCAGATGGGCAGCTGTAAAATCACCTGGATCACTCGACATTTACTGTTACTACACAATACATGGGATTGATAAACCATCACGTCATTCTCCTCCTGCCACAGTGACAGTTCGAGGTGAGAAATTTCAGCTCGGTTTCATTGTTTGTATGTAGGTATTAACATAACATTTACAGGTTAAAAAACACATTTTTTGCACATTTGGATAAATGCTGAAACGTACAGTGTATGTATTGACACCATCTAAAATGAAAAAAATTGTTAAACATTTACAGCTAAATATTTACAAATATTTTATATCATAAAGAAATTTGTATCATTGAATTTTAACCATTTTATAGAGTTTAACCATTATAGATCCCAAAACCCTAACTTAAAACCTAACCAAAAAACAAAATACTGTGATATTACTGTATGTGTAAAATAAAGAGGTAAAATGTCCAAGTGACTCATAAGGTTTAACCTCATAAGGTTAAAAAGGCTTTACTCTTACTCCACTTTGAATGTCCTCACAACAACAAACATTCAAGCTCATGGTCACTTGAACATTTACTACACTGTACATCACTGCACATTTCACAATGTCCTTTTCCACTTCTAAAACCACTAAATACAGTAAATGTTATTTTTTGTAGATGTCCAATCCAAGACAAACCTGCTAACCAGCATAACAAAGGAAACCAAACTCTTCCTCAATGGTGAAAGTCACTGTGTAGAATTAATATGTTTCATTTTCAAAGTTTATTTGTACATGGTAAAGTGCAGTAGCACTTGGAACCACATTTATTCAATTAGATGTGACTGCATTTTTAGTTCTGGCTTACATACACACACATACATGCATTGCAACTTTAATGTTATACAATACAAAAAAATAATTAGTTCATTCTGAATCTATCCTCCACTTTCCAGTTATCTGCTTATCATGTTTTACAAGTTTCCATGTTAAATACAGCTATAGTTAGTAAGTATGTATTTCACAAGCAAATTACTTTGACACCTTGTATTTGTCCATTGTGTGATAGTATCAACAGCGACCTCTACTGGTAAAACTTTGACAAGAGCCGCAAAAACAAGCGAGTAACCATCTTACATCTCAATATAGCTGTAGACTAGACGATTCTCATAGTAAGGATTCTGATATTGCTATATTATTGCTATTATATATATTGTTATATATATATCAATATATTATTATATTATAGATATTAATATCTATTGCTATATTAGCAATATATATATATATATATATTTGCTATATTATGCTGTAATATTAATAGCAGTACTACACAGAATTTTATTTCTAAACTAAATGAACACTGTAACATCGTTGTTACCTATTTTACATCTTAACAGTGACCTCTACTGATGAAGCTTTGGCAACAACCATAAAAACTGAGTGATGTTTCTA